>NW_028301563.1:22782500-23082500 GCF_042242905.1 Orbicella faveolata
CTTTAACAATACACTGTGAGTTAACTGTGAATCAAGGGATTAGTTAGTAAGTAACTGTTTTGCTGCAAGGATGGCTGGTGAAAATGAGAGACTTGCCAAACCCTTCAATGATTTTTTAATATTAGACAAATACTGACAATACAACTGATAGAAGCTTCTCAACTTTAGTAAATTGGCAGGTTTGTGAATCTACTGGACAATTGGCCATTTTATTAATTTTTTTTTCTTTTTGTGCTGTTTCCTGTTGTGTTGATAGGTATTTGCTAGTTTGCCAAACTCAAAGAACTATGGAGGGGGCTAAAAGTGACAAATGAAAAACTGCCTTTTAAAGTAAGAGGAGTACTTTACATTCATTTCTTTCCTTAACAATATCTTCTTATCTAGTGGTGGTTTTTGATGCCAGATAACAGCACTATGATAGTCTGATGCACTTACTGTATTCTCAAATGCTACAAACCAGAGGCAAAGATGTTCAAGCAAGACACAAGTTTTTGTCGGCTACTAAAACAGAAGGAAAATAACAAGTTACATTCACACTATTCACTCTTTATTTTTACTGTAAAGTTTTCATCGTTCAGTAATAATTAAGTTCACTAAAGGTACCTATTATATGTAATCCATTTTCATAACTTGGTTGTTGTGAAATCAATGCTTCAATAAAATTTATTAGTATTAGTAATCAGACTGTGGAGTTCAATTTATTGTCCATTTCTGTCTCTCCTTTTGCCTCTGTGTCAAAATGAGTCTTTGTACAAAAGCACTCGTGAATTGTAGTTTCGCCTCCATGCTCATTTCATTCAAATGAAACTCATTTTCATTTGAGGAGGTTTCGCACAAGGACTTGTTTTGAAACAATTTTGGTTCAGTCCTTTGTATTTCGCTACTCAAGGGAATAATCATCGTATTTCGGTTGTTTAGAAGTCATTGTTTAGCTTTAGCGCACTGGTACACTATTTTCCATCTACCCCTCCTTCTGGTCCCGTGAAGATTCCACTGAACTGGAGGTTTTCTCGGATCCAATTTCGGTAACTTCAATTCTACCCTACATGTACTTAGCGCGCTATTTGAGATCTTTCCTGGCCACCGAACTCCCAAGATATACCGTAGTCTACGTTTTTGAAGGCCTTGAGTGTTGCTTCCCTGCAGCTGACTTCGACATCTTCCTTATGACCTGCTGTGGTCGTGATGGGCAGCAAAATGTGACCAGTGTTCGCTTGAAACCGAACCTGCATCACTGTGTCTCAACTTGTACCCAATCATGTTTGAAGCCTGCTCCTGCAGTACTTGGAACTTCTGTCGCATGCATCTGCGTGGTTTTGTTGGTGATCTTCATCGGCATAGTCAAAGTCCTCCAAATTCTGCTCCATTGTATCATTCCAATTTTGTTCTCTCCAAAGACGTGTCGAGATACATAGTCTAGTTTTAGAGAGAAGAGAAGAGGTAAGCAGGCGGCATCCCTGGCGGACATCAGTGTTCATATAGAATGGTTCTGTCATATCACCTTCATGAACAACTCTTGCTAGAAATCCCTCGTAAATGACCCAAATCTTCTCAAACTCATCAAATTAAAACAAAGAAAACCACAACCGTGAAGGAGGTGTGGATACTCGGTCTTAATTAGCATAGATTTTGACGATTTTACTTTTCCCTTTAATTTACTCCTCAGTTTTTGTTCCGATTGAGAAGATATATCAAACACTCGAGACAGTGTTTCATCGGCTATCCAAAGACCTCGAATTTCGTCAAAAATACTTCGCTGTGCGTCGTATTTTCAACTCTCTTCTCGGTGTTTGGATATCCCGATGAACCACTGCCTCTCTTGTTTGATATATTACATCTTAACAATTTCCTCAGGGACCTTTACAAAGTATGATACAAAAACCACATATACCAGATCGTCTGCACCGGGGTCTGTACCACGAAGACGGATACCCGGTGTAGCTGTCTTATCTCCTTACGAAATCTGGCGCTTGTTCATTCCAGAGTCGTCTGTCTCCGAGACCATCCTTCATCCTCTGTAGAATGCTCTTGCCAAGCATCTTTCTGACAGTCGTCAGGAGCGTAATGCCTCGCCAGTTGTTACAAATAGGCGCCAATTCTCCCTTCTTAGTAAAATTGACAACAACGCCCAGCTTCAAGTTCTCAGGGTTGTCCTCTTCATTCCAGATCTTGTTTAGGACTGAGGGAGCCTGGAGGATCTTCACCGAAACCCATCCATCCCGATTTTTAAATTTTATATGTTGATACACTCTGCCGCCTTTCCACTTTTCAGGGATTTGAAAGCTCTGTGAAAGACACTTTATGTGGGGAATAGCTCTGCAAGCGGAGGTACTCCGGCGTCAGTAACACAGGCCAGCTCGAAAAAAAAAGGACATGTTTAAAATCGTGACTAAAGTTTCAACTGTTCTATCAAACTGTAAACAAGACACTAAGGACAATTTGACATGAAAGTCCTGAGCGTAACATTAATGGAGAAATCTAGAGGATACATCAGAAGTTCATTTCCTTGGGTTCTTCGAGTCAGGCGTTTTGTGGTAATTGAAGGGCCATCTAAAATAACGCCTCTAACTATAAATGTAAAGGAAGAAACAATCTTCCCTAATGAAGACAGCAATATATATAAGTCCATTATCAGTAACTGAAGATCACGTATGCGATCATGAAACTTCATATACGCTTTTCAAGAAGATCGAAGATCGTCAAAAAGTGACTATATGCAAGTAAAACACTTGAGTGTTCACAAATGAGCGCTGACTATGCCTCATTCAAGTAGCAACAAAAACATTGAAAACATTGTTTTCGATATAATTCCTTTTAAAGTTAACAATCAATAACCATTATCTTATCTTTATATAAGGTGCATGGAAGACATTTAATAATAACTGGAGGTTTCTAGAAAATTATGACATTTATTTGTCGTAACCTAAATCTGTTTTTCCCAGTTTTTTATTCTCTAAATGATGAGAGCAAACCATCTTGTGACAGTTCATTTGACCTCAGCAAGGTGATTTGTCCCGTTCGGATGGCTAGTTGTGGCCCTTCAGTCGGATCCGGTGAGTAGTCTGGTGCCGGTCTGTTCAGGTCTTCCTGGAAGCGTTACCTCCTTAGTCTCCCACCCGTTTAGCAGCCTTGTGGTATCATGAACGCCCTTCATATCCTTTTGGTCTGCGGTCTGCTGCTTCCTTTGCTTCTCTTGCAGTTTCGTCGATTCTTGTCCTCTCAGTTTCTCCCGCAGTTTCTTTTCACTTCACGATTCTTCTCGCATATGCTTGTCCAGCTTTTGCTTTCTCCGGCTTTTTTTGCGCCCCCCAATTTTGATTTCAGATCGTGCTTCTCCTCGACAAGCTTTCGTGTGCTCTCAGTCTCCAAGCCTCCATTTCGGTTTTTCCTTCCCAAGGGCTCCTGAAGGGTGGATGAGAACATGTCCTTGAATTTGCTCCACTCTTACTTCATTCCAGGCTTTATCTCTTCTTCATCATCCAATCCATCTTACAGAGCACAAAATCAATACGAACTCCTCCTTCACTCTTTGGTCCTTAAACCTGATAATGCAATACTTTTGTCAATCTTGTTGACCCTGGGTTCTTCAGGGCCAACAGCTTCATCTTAAACTCAGCCACATCTAGGTGGTGATCCCATCCCACATCCACACTGTACAATTCAAAAGCAAGAAGAATTTAGTTCCAAAACTAGCGGGGTTTTCTATCTTATACAGAGGATTTGGCAAAACGTGAGTAGTAGGCAAGTGAAGGAAAAAGTTAATCCAATTGAGACATATATTGATTTTAAACACCATAACAATTAAAGTGGCTGTGAGCCACTGAACTTGGAAAATAAATTATGAAAGGGTGTTATGAGGCATTGCTCATTAAGGAACTACTTGTGATGTGAGGTCAGTCTAGCTTTCGAACGAGCCCATAAAGCCTTTTTCCATTCAGGGTTGTTTGCAAAATGAAAAAGTTCAACGTTAAGAAGCTGTTTGTTACTCAGGCCTGCCTACACGTTTTGCATTACACGTATCTGTACATGTCTTCCATGTGTTGTAGTCAAAAACGGTAAGATCATTTTGTTTGGTCAAAAGTGAGGTATAGACTGAGCGAAACACTTGAGCCTGCGGTACGTAAACAAAAGATTAATACTGGGAGTTCGAATCCCAGTGGTGTCTACTCTTTATTTTTCCTTTTCTTCTTCATTGTTTTTTCTTTTTCTGTCAAGAAACCATTTACCGAAAGGTAGCGTTTGTCATTCCGTTTCTTGTGTTAAAAAAATCGTCTGGAGCCTTTAATCATTCATTTATTTCGATTGCTTTCGAACTCACAATATCACGTAGGTTTGTGAAGGAAAAACCACGAAGACTTTTCCTGAATTGAATCGCTAAGGAAGAACCGTAAGTATTTTCCTTTCAATGAAAAAATCGTTATATCTTCTACCTCTCGAAAATAACTAACTTGACACGCTGCAAGCGACTGTAAAACGACCTTACACGGCTGACGCTCGAAACCCGTGGGCGGCGGCGGGGGGAGGGGGGAGGGGGGAAGGGGGGGACTCCTATATGAAAAGGTCGGGGATGCTCGTCTCGGGTACAAATGAAGGATTCTGGTCTCATTTAGGGTGTTGATGACGAAACGTCACCATTTTTAGCTGTCAAAGTATCCTTTAGGGTGCACTCGAGGAAATAATAATAAAAGAAACGCTCTCATTTAATTTCTGTTTTCAGGCTTGATTTCCGCTGATCTCTCGAGTACGCGAGTCGGATCTACAAGTGCGCGCGGGATCCTTTCTTGAACAGTAGCTAGTGATCGCTTCATCCGAAGCCGACTGAGGCTGATAACCCTTACCGAGAAATTCTGGATATCACAAAAACCTCATCCAATAATTGTTTCATAGCAATCACTGAACTCACTCACTTGGCCAGCATACTGATGGACAAGAAGGAACCGAGCGGCTCAAGCCATTTTCTCAGTCAGGTGCAAAATATGGTAAATCTCGGTTCCAGTTTAACAATTGCCCGAGGTCCATTCGATAGAGTAAGATTCAGTAAACTGACAACAATGGCTTAGATTTAATTTTTAACCACCGTTACCGGCAAATGCAGGGCAAAGTACGATTTTGGCCTTGTCGAATTCCTTTTTGGTAAGAAATGTACAATCTAAAGCCAGCGAAGCAGCACGGAATACAATGAAACTTGATCATTGCATTTCAGCGTTGACAAGAGCAGCTTTCGAAAACACTCAGCCAAAAGGAGTAGATTCAAAATATTAACTTTTTCAACGACTGGCGGTATTGTTATAGATGTCAATTTCATTTCTGCTCCTTCCTAATCGTGTGATAAGAACCAATGTTTGGCAATAAAACCGGAAACTAAGGACTTTCCTGCTCATGCAACTTAAAGAAGAAAACTTAGCTTGTACATTCAGGGATGACAACATTAAAGTATGCAGTCGAACCTTAACGGCCACCTTTACAGCGGCCTATTTTTTTCAGTCCCGGCGGACGGTGCACTCTTAATGTAAACCATCTTATGTTAAGTTGTTTTTCCGTAAATAGTGTGCAACAATAAAAAAACTGAAAAACTTATTTTAACCTCTCTATAGCTGCCACCACTCCACAACGGCAACGGCCGCTAAAGCGCGTCCCAAGTGCCAAAACTAACCCCTCGATGGAGGGGGCCCTAGTCTCGACAAAAGCCAGTTAATCAACGACTGCAGAATTGTGTCAACAAAACCCCATTTTGTATTGTAAAAGGTCACAAAACTTGATCTGTGCCACGCGTCTTTGGTCTCTGCCGGTTTTGTTGCTCTCTCCTCCAGAGATTCCTCTTTCGTATTACCTTGACCGTGCAGGCTGGTAGTTCGGAGGCTGGGGAAGAGGGAATAACAGAAGCACGCCGGGAACGCCGGGAATGGGAAAGAGAGACTAGTCGCACATCCCATTGTTTTCTGGGAGCCGAGAGTTTTTGTTGATCTATTTTGAATGTGTTACGTATTTACATGCTGCAATAAGTATAAAAGCAGGTGTCATATTACACCCCTACCTCCCCATAACGGCTACCTCTACAAACTCTCTGCAGCGGTCACTTTTCTGTGTCCCTAGGGTGGTCGTTTTGGAGAGGTTCGATTGTATTCAGCTTCCGGACCCCCGTTTTGTCTATTATACCGATTTCCATTCGCCGGTTTTCATCGGTTAAAAATTCTTAAAATTCTAGTGTTTCAGACTGTTTCCTCTTATAGTGTCTACCCGTCCACATCCGTGACCAATACTCGTCTGCACTTTATTAGCTTTTTGTCCTTTTTGTCTAATATTGTTTTTAAAATGGGAATCTCTAACTCATAATCTAATATAGTGCTTAGAGAACCAGTATTGTCTATTGGACTCTCTTTGACTGTAGATACTTTTAAAGGTAATGACTGAAAGAGTAGAGTAGTAGTACTCTCATATTATTGTTTATCAAGTCACTTTCGGCGCCAACGAGTATAAAAACAAATAATTCAAGCCACAGGCTTCATACAGTGAGCTTTTGAGCTGAACTTATTCACTTGCAAAGTAATCAATAAGACTGGAAAAATAACGTTGCTGCTTTTTTCAAGTCTGTAAGAAAAAGGAGTTAAAGTGCGTCAAACAGCTCCAGAGCCCTGAGCAAAGAATATCTAGGGATTATTGCCTTTGAAGAATGACAGGTAATCAGGTCACTTATAAACTCGATCGACAGGTAATAAAATTACTTATCAACTCGCAGTAATTGTATACTGACAGGTATTGTCTGGATCGTTCCATTGTCGTCACTGGTTGTCACCTGTCAGTTCTTAAAGAAAATCTCGCCTCTTTCTCTCGATCGACGCGGTGACATTTCCACCGGAAACCAGAGACATATCACAAAGATTCCTCGGTAATCCGAGCCGTATTTGTGCAAGGGTTTTAGGCTGAAGTATTTAGTGCTGTTGGTAAATTCTTAAGTCATTTAATGCAAATTATATGGCTGCTTGTCGACGATATCGTTAGCTTTAGTGAGTTCGTTTTGCGAGAAGAACTACGGTCCAGGTCAGTAATTTCCTGTTTCAGTTTATTCGCTGTTACTTAAAATAAAGCTCACAAACGAATAGGAATGATTTCAAAGTTTCCTGTTAAATTTGCAGTGAGATAGCGTGCCTTCACAAAGAATGAGCAGTGTTGCTAATGGGATTTTAACATGTGCATTTGTCGCGGACTCCAATCTTGGCGAAAAGCACGTATAGATCGACTGACTACAAATAATTTTCCAACGATTGAGACGTTTTTCGATAATTCCTCTTTCTTCTAGAGTTGGTTAACCCTGTTATGTTGGAAAGTTCTTTGCCAAAGCTTCACACGTGTTAGGTCAGTTATAACCGTCTCTAGTTCCAATCGGCAGTCAGAATTGTACACTGAGGGTACCTGGGATAATGGCTTTCTTTTGTCCGTCTGTAATTGGAAGGAAGCCTACAAGCGCGGGCCAATTTAAAGGTATGAAGCTCAGTGTTCTCTGGTCAGTATTTTATGTCCGTAATCTTTTGTCGTTATTGATGTGGATGGTGTATTACATAAAAACATGACCGCAGTCACATAGATACTGCAGGGGGTTGTAAAATCGTTAGAGAGTAATTACGTTTTAAATGGAATTTATTACCTACCGCGAATCGAATACTGTTTCTCTTTGTTTTTCGAAGATCGTAGACTGGATACGTCAAATGCACAATTAAATGAGTTTTTTTTCAATTCGTCGCCGGGGGGAGGGTAATTATAAGTATTATTCCACAAAAATTTCGTAAATCTTATATCGTACACAGCTTTGATAAGCAAACAAAGCAAGTTCAACGTTAATGTACAAGACGCAGAGTTTCTTTGTTCAGACTCGTTTTAGAGTTCATAGGAAAGTTCTCTAATACCTTCACAATCAATCGGCGATGCATTCAGTTTATGTTGAGTGCTAGATTTCTCTTTGAGGCACAAATACAAGCTAGTCAGCTCAACGTCTAATATCGCCTATACACTTGGCAGGATTAAGTCGCATTCATTGTATTGGGAAACCGGTAACCAAAACAAAACAGTTTGTTTGCAACTCTTGAAAATACAGATAAAGAAAAACGTTTATGATATTAAGTTGCTTTTTTGTCTGAAGTGGCCTCAAAAAGTGCAGGCGTTGTTTCCTTTTTTTTCGCTGAATATCAACTTCACTGACGTGTACAATCCTTCCTTTTTCTAATCAACACGCTTTTATTCTCATTTATCCAGAACAGGAAGAAAGAGTTAAATATTCATTCCTTGCCCAACGATTAGATCAGAAATTTTCCATGATTACAAGACTTAACTGACTAATTCTTTGAACTAATTGCTTGTACTTCGTGCTGTTGTATAGCCGTCTTCATCGCGCTTGATGAAAATATTGCAAGTATGTCTAATACAAACCAGTTGACTCAATATTAGAAAGTCTTGTAAACTTGTTCAATCTCAACTCAAAAGATTGTTTACTTTTTCTACGAGTTTTAGGATTCTTGCATAATTTCGTTTCCGTTGCATACAGACGTATGGTAAAGATGTTTGCCCTGCGAGATAAATTCTTTTATTAAAAGATAAGGATTTCATCCGATTTCTTGCTGTGTTGTGTCAAGGTGTCGTCTCGATGGGAAGATCTTTTAAATGTATCAAAGCGGATAGCGGCTAGACTACACGCGAAATCTTCGCTCACAATTCAAACAAGACAAAAGAAAAACTAACATGTTACATTTAAAACAAATTGTGTATGATTCAATACCGGCTATAATGGCGGCTGCTAATTTGTGTTGACGTTTTCCTGTTTCCAATGGATATTTTTGAAATATATAGGGATTATTTTTAGCTTGAGAAATTCCTAAAATGTGTCTTGGGCTTACCAGGAAAATCTTACAGCTAATCAGTGATTGAACAAAGCTGCCATTAGCTTCACCTTCCATTTCACTGTCGTTCATTTCTATATGGGTAAAACCGGGAGTCAAATAAAACTCTGTTAAATTAAAGTGACGAAATATATTTGAATTAGAAAAGATGTGTCTACAACTAATTGCAGACATGTAAAGTCAGATTGAGCTGATAAACGGGGGACACAGACGCTGAGCCGAATAGGTTAAAACGTAACTGTGTGTTTCAGGGAGAGGGACAGGCGAAATTTAAACAGATAACTTTAACAATGACGACGTGCGTTGCTTGGGTCTATTTGTGTTAACAGAACTAATAAAAAAAGAACATTTCGGACATTGAAACTTATGGGGGGTTTCTCCATGTAATGAACTATTCGGGGGAGGGGCTCCTTTTGAAAGGGATTTGGATTGCATGAGTTGCATAGAAGAGAGCTGCCATTTAGATATTAAAAAGGTCCCGATGGCTGAGTCATCTAAGTATTTTAAGGGAAATTAAATGAAAGATTGGAAATAAGCGATGAAGTGTGCCATACTGTTCATGATGCGTTGAAAGGGGGCCATTTTCTATCAAGGATATATTCAAAAGGATTACCTTCTCTGTCAAAGTTGTTATGAAAAACGGTGAGCGTTTTTACCCAAGTCTGGGTAGAGCTTTCCCGTATAAAACTTTGTGGAGTAGATTTCGGGATATTCACTAGACTGGTAAACTTAATTATAACAAGAACGCTCAGCAGAATGTTTAACATTCAATTACTTGTTTCTCTTGTCGTGAAATAACACTCTCAGTGGTGAGAGTATTTAAGAGCTCTCAAAGTTGACTGATCTTTGGCTAGAATATCCTGAGGCGAATTTTTCTTACGTTTTCTAAAGAACAGCTCATTTGTCTCATTAAGAAATTCATCCTTCGTACCCTCGAATATTCATTTTTGGTGGTGCAGTCGAGAAAATCAGATTTGATTCATTGCAATTTATAGGATTTTGTTGAATCGTCGGCAGCTTTAAATGCCATGAATAATATTTACATCTTTTGCATTTTAATGCTGCTTGGAGGGCAAAGTCTAGTTTGGTAATAAAAGTGACCAAGTTTGAGGTATAGTTTTGTAGTTGATCTTAAGACTGATCAGCTTTGGCATCTTAATACAGGACGGGTAAGGTCGGACCGCCTTTCTCTGCCCCACCTTGACAGCTCAGAGTGGACACTTTTCTTTACCTTTTTGGTTTCTTGTGTAGAATTGTTGACATGCAACAAGTTTTTAATTAATCTGGCCTTTAGCTACACTTTTAGTGAGCTTGGTTTTTGTAAGATATCGTTTTTCTCTCGCTTTTGTTTTTGTTAAATCGTTCATTGTTCTGTCTTAGCAAACAAAAACTAGGTCTTGACGTTCCTCAGGGTGCGGTGCACTAAAGTGATCGACGAAAAGCCTGAGCTGTGAAGTGGGCACTCAGTTCCGTGCAAATTGCTCACTTGATAAAATAATTCGTTAAGCTTTCCTCTGTTAATCTCAACTAAAACATTGATGTTTCCGCCTAAATAGGTTGTCGTGTAGTCAGGCTTATCTGTAATGGCGCCACGGCTGCAATGAATATCACTGCCCATTTATTGGATTATTGATGATTTAGTGTCTCCATTACCTTGGATTGCCATATTTCAGATTTCGATCAGTTTCTTTAGGTGGCAAGTTTAAGCTGTTATTCTACTCATTGATGGGAGAAATTATGAAACATGTGAATCATGGCGCAGTGGTTAGATGCCTCGCCTCTCCCCAATGTTGCCGCCCGGGATCCCCAACCGGGATCGCCGGTGTTCGTCCTTGACCCAGCTGTTTTTTTACCGGGTTGCCGGTTTTCCTCCCTCGAAGGAAAGCAACATTGCTAAATTCCACTTTAATCGGCCACAGCTTCGTAGAACTGTAACGTGCTTCCCTTCTCAAACAAAGTTCACGAGTTTTTTTTCCTTTTTATTGCTTTCATGTCTTTCATTCTTCAGATGAGATGATAACACTAAACAAAAACGGCCTCCACCCTCTTTAATCGCCCTTACTAATCAACATAGTCATCAGTAGCCTTAACATATGAATTCACACGTTTCCTTCTTTAAAAAGCGGCATACTGACAGGCCAACAAATGGCGATAACTGAAGAAGGTAGAATTACTCCAATTTTCAGTGATAGAAAAGGGAAACCCACATTGCAAATCGCCCAGATACTAGAGGACTAGTGATTTTCATGATGGAATTGAATTTGTTGTTGACGGAGTCTTAAAACGCGATTCCAGTTTAACTTATACAACTGCTGCCACGGCTTGGAAAAGACGACGCGGCTTTTTGGAAGCTGAAAGCTTCGCAGAGTTCTTTATCGAGCTTTAAATATTTTAGTAACTTGTTTCCAGGTTGGTTGGTTTCCCCTGAAGGCTTGCACTTTCGCTCGCAGAGTGCTCATGAGTTGGTAACTCTCCATTGCTAACTTACCGAATTGTTATAATGCCCAACTGGACTATAATGACCCCGCCTCGATCTGCAGATTATTGGCTAATAATGCTGATAGTGGCGCGGCGCGGTATGTGTTAATGGATACAATTAACAGAGATTAACACTTAGTTCAACTATCGATAAGATAGTTGTTTAATTCAAGCTCAGTTCAGACTCCTTTGTGAGAAGCAAATCCATTAATGTGTTTTAACGATGTTTTCTTCTTCGTTTTATCCTTAAAAGATACCGCTTTTTATATTTTCTCACCGTCACCTCAATTTGAATGGCTTGAAACGATTACGTGTGAATTAAATCCTAAACATTATGGTGTTTATTTAAAGTTAATCCTGATTATTTTTGCCGCCGGAAGCTCATGCCACCTGTTGGCCCTTGTTTGGACAACATCATTGAATGTTTTTTTAAAAAACGGAAATGGAAAAAATCAAATCGAAATCAATAACACAGCAGAAATGTTGTTGATAATGAAGTTCCTTTAATTCATCCTTCAGCGTGATCAGTTCATTTCTTTAGCATTCACCTATTATTGCTTTTCAAAACATTCCCGGCAAACACGAAATTCTTGAAGAATTTGAAGTTGTCAGACCGACTAGGCATGGTGGTCTTCTGTCAGGACGGAGGGGGAAAAAGTTTCCCGTTTCCCCTCTCTACGCCTGAGTGAGGAACCATGATGGGCACCTGGTGGAAAATCAAGTCGTCGTATTTTCTCGATTATTAGTATAGTAATCGGCATTGATTCAGGGCAAGAAGTTTTATCTCGAGAAACGGTATCTTGTGGAAGATTACTGTTTATGACACGCAAGGCCTGTCAATTGTATACTTTACATTTGCATTTTTGTGCGGTATCGCAAAGTACTTTTTAAAAATACCATGTAACTGAAACGAATATGCCTAGGATATCGGCTGTATGTCTGAACTCCCCTAGTACGATCTTTACAGCAACCCTGATGAGAATTTGTGAGTGATGGACTTACAAAAAGGGAAAAAATGTGGCGTAGAGTTGTTCGGTTCTCTTTCTATCAAATAATGTGACCTTCTAAATGTAGCATGTGAAATATGCACGCTTAGCTTGACCCAAGGTCTCTTTAAGACAACTTCGACAATACGTGTACACCTTTTGTCCACCAATAAACCAAATTCGACCATCTTAATTTTATGTGAGTCGGGCGTAGGCGATCTGCAAACGATTGCCGATTGCCGGAGTGCTAATGAAAAAAGGTTGAATGTGAATAGACTTACGTCGTATCGTATTCATTTGAAAACGTAAAAGATACCCTAAGCATGGCAGATTATTTGCATGTTAAAATACAAAAACAACAATGGTTTTTGTGACCTATTGTTGTTGTTTTGGTAAAAGCAATAGTCTTCTTTGATCATGATAGAGGATTGTGAAGTACAAAAGATTTCACTAAGCTGTTTTTTAATTCCGGGTGAAGCGTGCTGTCCAGCAAGTCACCTGCTTCAGTTTCCTTTACTAAAAGGAAGATTCCGTAATTTCGTTAATAAATTCATTTAAACTGTTCAACTGACACGTATACGTATAATGTGTAAAGCTTTTAGCGCTTGGTATCGATTGCATTTTAAATAATTTCAAAATAAACTTTTGAGTGTGAGTGCGAAATTACTTTTGAAAAGCCCACGACACTCAGCAAACACCTTTCAAGTCAACAGTGTTTTGGGAAATGAGCCAATGAAAAGCAAGGGATTCTTTTCTCTAGGTGTCAAACATCCGTAGTTTCCATGGCAACCACAAAAGCTGCGAAGCGCGAGAGACGTTTAATTGTGTGCTAATGAGTTTCCCTCCTCCAACGCCAAAGTGTATTTTGAATAATCCACGACGCGCAAAGCGACCGCCTTCAGACAGGTTTCCTTTGAAAATACGAGGCGACATCAACTTCAAACATGGAATGGCATGATGATGAACTAGATGAGGGTGAGAAAAATTCTGTCGCTCAAGGATCATTTGTAGATTCGATACCATTCAGTTTTAAGACCTTTTAACTCCCCGGTTGAACTTTTAACATACTAATGATATCCTGCGGTAGATGTTGGCCGGGACTAATTGACGGTTGTAGAAAAATACGGGTATGATTCTCAAGGTTTCTTTCGATGCGTTCGTTAGATCTCTTATTTTATGTGGCTTTAGATCATACGCTAAACTTGCACGAAAATGTAATAACTGACATTAGACTTACGTCGATCGAGCTTGATAACCTGCAACTTTTATGCATACATGCAGCTTTAATATTTTCCCAAAGGGACCAAAAAACAACATAGCATTTCAGGCCTCAGTAAGGAATGTTGTAACCATATTAAGATAATTTGTTCAATTTTTTCGCATTTTTTTCTTAGTTTTCTCAGAGTTATTTAAATTATTGCAGATCCATTATTTCTATCGATTTCAATTTTCAACACGCAAACTGTTCTCAACTCTAGATATCGCAGTTTTATAATTCGCGTAATATATATATGTTTTTCTGCGCGAATTAACATTAATTAAGAAGAAGGCAGGTTCTTTTTTTTTTAATTTAATATAAATAGACCTTATAATTAAAGAGTTTTTCGTTCAGAATCATTAATTTCGCGATATCAAATTCTCATCCATATTTAATTCATCTTTTCAAAAATATGCGTAATTTCTGTGGAGATAACTATTTTCTTCAGATCAATACGAACATTTTCAACGTAAAATGATTCTAGAATTAAATTCTCTAAATCGTTATAATGATGTACGTGCAAATATGGGCTTAGAAAATACGTCACACTACAGACAAATCATTCTTATTTAAATTTGCTGGATTGCGATAAAGCTCTCTGCTCAACTTATCTAACACTTCGTTTTCTTCTGCTTATATTCACTGCACGGTATCCTACCAAAGAAACAATAACATAAAGCTACCTTTTGTGCAGACACCATTGACAAAATTGATTGTAAAAGAAATGGAATTCTTTGATTTCCTTTTCCTTTATTCACAACAATCAACAAATAATCACGTACTTGTACCACAGCAATCAACGAATCATGACGTACTGCACTCACACTATGGGATCACATACAGTACGTGTCACTGAGACTTACAACTATCGCAATCTACGACATCAGGTAAATTACTTTTTGAGTTTGTCACCTTTGGTTCTTTTCTCTCGTGTCCTATAGTAGCTTATAGTACTTTTACAATTAGGCTTGTAAAGAATACGGACGCGCTCTAATAGATAAGAACTAATGGTGCAGCAATAGGTTTAGTTTTACATAAGATATCGTCTTTATTGGCCAAATTTTCCGGCGATACCTAGTATAATCATAATACGTCTCACACGCATTGTATGTCTAGCCAAATAGGAAAATAAATCAGAGGTAAATACAGACATTTTTCGTGTTTAGAGCAGTTTTCAATTGGTTCTCGTGAAACCAAAACCAAAGCAATCTTTGTGGCCAATCACAAAGGACAAAGACAATCCAGTGAACCAATCAAAGCTCGAGGTAATTACATGTAGCTGACGCAAAGCGCGGGAAAACATGTGCGAGTAAGTCACGATTGCTTTTGGTTTTGCTTCTGATTGGATGAAAAAGCGGCGCGCGCGTTTTTTAAGGCGCGGTCCAAACGCTGCTCCACTTATGTGCCGAACCAAACTTGATTACGTTCGACTTTAGAGCGACTTTGGAGCGACGGCTGGTTCAGACGGCGTACTCGCGTCGAACTTAATTCGGAAGCCGCTGATAACAATTTTCGACGAGAAAATATGCGTTCTAAATTCACGGACTCTGTCTAAATAGAAAAGCTATGACTAACATTTCGCTGTTATCATGCTGTTATAGCAATATTTAGGGAAGCAAATTCAAACAAGGTTCAGTGTTTGTATTTAGAGAGGTTTTCTCCCGGTTAAATCGACTTGTTAAAGGGAAATCTAATAAGCTGGGCTATTATCACGAAGAAAAAGCAAAAAATGAATTTGCGCCAAAGAAACTCGCTTACACAGTCCCGTTTCTCATAACTCGAAGGCATACTGGTATTTTGTTGTCTTTATATTTAGCGACGACTTTGAGCTTCAGGCATGACTGGTCACGCCACTCAATTTTGAGCCAATCACGAGTCCCGTTATATGAAAAATAAATTACAGTAATTTATGCATTAGGTTCGACACATGATGAGAACGTCGTATGAATTAACTGCCGCTCCAACGTCGCATAGTGCGACAGACCCTGTCGAATTCAATGTTGTTTGCTGCACCAAACTTAACCTGCCGAACCAAACTGATTCAAACGCCGCTCCTTTGCCTTACTTAACTCATCAGTTAGGTTCGGCGCATGAATGGA
Organism: Orbicella faveolata; assembly: GCF_042242905.1. Taxonomy (NCBI): domain Eukaryota; kingdom Metazoa; phylum Cnidaria; class Anthozoa; order Scleractinia; family Merulinidae; genus Orbicella; species Orbicella faveolata. Next base: position 22,798,210 of record NW_028301563.1, read on the forward strand.
GCGGCGTTTGGAACGGGCCATCGATCGTGTAGCGCAGTTGATGCAAAACGAATTACTTTTCGACATTCAGATGAAAACCGCTCTATGTGGACATCTAATTCGTCTCATACTTATGTTACATTTTCCTAATTCTGCCATCATTGCATTGATGCAAACAGAGTACACTTCACTGTCCCCTTGTATGTGCACGGGTATCCAGCCATAGATATGAAGGCCTTACCTTGTCTTGGGCACTCACTTTACTAGCCATGGTCTGCGTTGCAAGGCGAAAAGAAAAAATTCTCCAAAAAGTTGCCATTTCTTCTCCCCCACGGATGGAGTTATTTTGGATCCAGTCAACTGACATGCACTTATCGCAGAGTGCCTGGAACACGACTGGTCTTGAAAAAAAAGTAACTTGATTTACGAAGACGAGCCTTCGTTGTTTAAAGATGTACACGTGTTTTATATGACAACTAATTTATGTAATTTCTTCCACAGTTTATACGTCAAAAAGGGCTACGAAAAGGAAACTTCAAACGTTAAAACCATTGCTACCCGGAGGTGGTGAAATAAAGATGGATATTGACCAAGATGACGACAGCGATAGTGGAATAAGTCAAGTTTATCACCCGAGCTTAAACAACAACTCTTTCTCACTTCCAGACATAGCAAAAACTGAACTAGCGTCAAGACTTGCTGCTGCATCACCGACACATCCTGCAAATATTAAGGCGAGGGTTTTGTGGAAATACAATGCTGTTGAACGGTCAGACTTACAAGCGGAAAAGGGGGAAATAGTGCTGCTACTCTACAGAGAAAACAGTAAGGTTTATGCAGTGAATAACAAAGGAAAAAGAGGATTCATTCCGTTTAATTATTGTACTGTGTTACGTAAAAATGATTTCGTCGCAAGCTTTCCTCGCACTGAGATTACGAGTAGCGTCAAATGGCCTACGAAGGTTCACGCTCACGACTTTCAAAAGGCTTCGTCTCATCAGTCACGGGCTTCTTGTATTTCTACAAGAGTAGTACATTTGCCACGCAGCAATGTTACTACATCCTCTGTTCAAAGAAGTCGGAGCGAAGAGGCGCTGTTCAGAAATCACGGTCAAAAATCGAGGACACCAAAAATGTCTTCGTCGCTCGAAGACTTACCCGACGACAACCGAACCACCTCCATGGTATCCGATCTTATTCATTGGGATCGAAAAGCACCAGAGACTTTTAGACGTCGGCAAAAAGTTCAAGTGACTCACTTCCGAAAGTTTGAAAATGAAGTTGTGATGGTTTTATTTGATTTTCACGCTGCGGACGAAAATGACGTGGATGTGCAGCGTGGAGAAGTTGTGACCGTCCTCAACAGAGATGACGAGGACTGGTGGTGGGTGATGAGAGACGACGGCCTTGAAGGATTTATTCCAAGTTCTTACGTCTCTATTGAAGCCATTCGAATATCTTCCGGTAGTTCTCCTGGTACGTTGCATCTTGTTTTTGTTGCTGTTACTTTTTTTTGGAGGGGGGGGGGGGGAGGGGAGGAGGGGGAACGAGACAGCCGCAAGCGTGGGAGGGAGAGGATGGTATTCCGTTTTCATAAGCAAACGGTGTATGGGATGTAGCTTTCGTGCTGTTTTACTTTAAATGAAAACAAAGATTTTTACGCTTTTGATCCGAAATAAGGATGTTGGAGAAAACGATTTTTTTCAATTTGGATCTTAATAACGAAAACTGCAGTGAAGCTGTTCTAAGTTGTTTCAATTCTACGTTTTATTTTGTAATTCTTCATTAATTTATAAGGTTTTTACTGGGAAGAAATGAGACCCTCCAGTCCCCTTACTACCAAGGGAATACAGCACAATTCATTTGGAAATGAAATACCGTCATTAGTGCGTGCTTGTCTTTTTGTTGTCCTGAAAGGAAGGTTTGGGGAAGGGGTGGGGGGTGGGGTGGAGGGTCGTGGTGCTGAGGGATGGGGAGTCCCATTTCAGCCTATGCAGTGCCATTCCCATGTTCTTGATTTCCATTTCCAGTGGCGCAGACCCCAATTTTCCAGTGGAAAAATAGGCAGATCTATTTCACACCTTCAGGCCCTTCCTTTCACATAGTTTGTTCGTGTCAGACAATCGCCGTGAAGCCCCGGCATTACGTGTTTGAGTGGTCTATTGTAATTTTTAAGAGACTATTAGATCCTGTACAGTGGTGCCCATATGAGACTGCTTATATTTAGTTATTTGCAAGCGATAACGTAACATATCTGCATCCCATATGTGTCTGTTTGAAGAATATTTGACCAAACTTCCTATTTTGCAAGACGTTAAAGTCATGTCACCATTGACGTAAAAGTAGATTCTGCAGACTATAGAACAAAATATAACGCTTTTGCGACTAAATTTATTTGTGTCCTCTCAGAAAGTACTCCAAGGAGCAACTCAACAAGCAGTTCAGAGAATCAAGTGAGATTTCAGGACCCGCTATGCACTTTCCACAGTTATGAAATAGACACCTCGGACTCAGACTCCACCAGATCAATCATGGAGGGCGAGGAGTCTGGGAAGTGGATGTTTGAAGATTCCAAATGGAGCACTTGGTGCTAAAATAACTATCCCAGGACCAATTTCCTTTTCAATCTTACGTCAATCCTCTGTTATATGTTTAAAGGTGCTATAAAAGGAAGAAAAAGACTTGTGTAAAAAAAAAAACATAATGATTAATTAAAAAATAGACACGAACGCAGTGTCATATTTGCAATATTCAGGACCGGGTTTTTTTTCATGGGTTTTTTCCTCCGGGTAAATGGACCGCCTTTGTTCGGTGTTGTTGTGGTATTTGCTCGTCGCAGAGAGCATGGTGCGGCCCTCACCGGCCCTGATGACTAAAGCAACCGAACCCTTGACCAACCATGCGATGTTCTCCAGGTATACTGATTTATCTTGAACACACGCGTGCAAAAGGCTTCTAATCCCTGACCGTGATACAGACGATAACAGCACCAGAAAGCCGTTATGCATAGTCGTCAATAGGGACTCGTAGATCGAAGTGCCAGTACAACATTGAGTACCAACCTCGTTCCCATGCATTGACCTTTTCCCTTACTTGTGGGCGGGGCCCCGCCCCCAAGAAGGTACCACCCAAAGCAAAGGAAAAGGCCATGGGAAAGATTGGATTGAGTACAAGCCTTATCCTGTGCATTCGATTATATTGTCTTACAGTCAGTCCCAACGGTCGCATAACTTCTTTGACCACAGTGCAGTGTTCGTCGCAGTTGTCCATGTACGTAATTGTGCGGAAATTGAAATTAGGGGTCTGAGTTTGCGAGATTTTCTAGTAAAGGCGATACGCATTAGGCAGACGATAGTTGATGAGGTTGCCCAAACTGTTCTCTTTATTTACTGTAAGTGATACAGGGTACCTCTATTGATTGTAATCGAGCCCAGACATTTTAAAGATAGAAAAAAAGAGACTGAAATGCACATGATCATTTGTAGAGTTAATTTATTTGTAACGCCTGACACTCGATAATATGTGACGTGGCTTTATGAACTTTATTGCTTCCACTAAGCAATAAAGGCTCGTGTGTATACCCAAAAATAACAAATCACAAGTGGGATATTCCATGTACTGATCCATTTAGTATTTTCGCTTACACGAGATTAGTCTAAACGCGTCACGTGACTGAATATTCCCCAGCTAAAACTGGGGAACATCCGAGGATGACCCGAGGATATCCGGCAAATTTGGAAACCGTGCGTGTTGCGAAAAATATTTAAAGAATGACAAACACATTAGCCTTCATTTGGCGCAAATATATGTTCCTATTTGTTCGTGGACATGATCTGTTCCTCAAAGCTCACAGTTTTCCCTTGAGCTACGCTCTCGCAAAACTGTTCACTTCTCGGAACAGATAATGTCCGCGAACAAATATCCGAGCATATTTTCGCGCAACGAGCGTTTGGGGAGCGCCTTGCGTTCCCAGGCTCTCTCTCCTCTGCCTCCTGTAGCGCTGGGTTTGCTAAAATCATCTCCAAGCGCGAGTGGGATAACTGTTTTATTAAAAACGCCCCAAAAATATAGCAAACTAGACTAAAATAAAAGATAAAAACGCCCCAAAAATCACGCGTACGTTTACCATATTTCAGAGAGCATGGCTCATAGAATAATAACTCTTAATTAAACACAGGAAAAATACCAAAAACCAAGAAATTCCAAGCGTCTTTATTAAAAGGGAAAAAATGCCAAAAGGTAGCAAACATCTTAATTAAAAAAAGGAAATAAAAAAATTGTGAGCTCTGAGGAAGAAAAGAAAAAATTTGTGTCAGAAGTGGGATTCGAACCCACGCCTCCATTCGGAGACCAGAACGCCCGCTCCCATGAATCATGGGAAGGAATTGATCCTTGAGTCTGGCGCCTTAGACCGCTCGGCCATCCTGACAACTCTGAACAAAGATGGAATATTTTAAATACCAATTTGTTTATGCTTTGATTGCCATTTTCTAAAATTTTCAAAAATGTTATTTTGACGAAATGAAGCTTCTAAATTTGAAGATTACTAGTTTACTGACATGTAGAATCTGTAGAATCAGGAAATGTGATTCGTTTTCTCACTTGCTGAATTCTGATAAATTCACTCAGGTTCGCTCGCTCGGAAATACTGGAACCTAACATACGACGAATCAGTGAACAGCACATTGAGGACAAATGCGAAGAATTTGCTTGTCTTCCAAGCCGAGAAAAGCCGCAATTATCGCAAAATATTACAGTCCAGACACAACTTTTGAACAACGCTTACGAAACACTGTGAAATGTGCATCGATCGTGGAAGAGCATGGAGGGAAACTTCATCTTCAACCTGAAGTGCAAGTGAAATTCAATGTTGACGCCATCTTTGGAAATTTACTTTGGCGGCAAATCAACAAGTCTTGTTGTTTTTGTATTCATCTAACTGTGTGGCTCTTTCTTCAGTGGAGGAAAGGTGAGGAGAAATACGACATTTACTAACATGTCAAAGTTTTATACAAACCATAAAATTAATAAGCAGCTTTGATACATCTCTTGAAAAAGATCTATTTATCGAATGATAATTTTTGGTAAAAGTAAAAGAAACAGCATTCCAGATAAAGAGCCTGACAAGCAAAATTTTCCTTTTTAACTTAATTCCCAATCTCTTTGTTAAGTAAAAAAAACCCAAACAGTCAAACAAAATAATAGTGAGAAAAAAAAAACATGATCAAGACTTCGTTTTCAATAGAAGTATTTGATACCTAATTTATTAGCCTGTATTTTAAACCAGAAATGTTGACAAGAAGACAACTTAGGTGAATTTAAAGGCATTTTCCATATTATCTCTTTATAAATGAAGGTCATGCCTAATTATTAATTTCACTCTGTATAATTAAGTAGGGTTGAACTCTTACACTGTTTGCTCACATACTGATCTTGTGCTGCCTGAGTTCAATCTCCCTCCAATTGTACTTTGCCCTTGTAGTTTCCCCCTCCCCTTTGAATGCCTGCCATGCAAGCTATAGATTGGTGTAGTCTGGTTTATAGACTGGTCTGTAGACTGGTCTATAGACTGGTCTGTAGACTGGTCTGTAGACTGGTCTTTAGACTGGTCTTTAGACTGGTCTGTAGACTGGTCTGTAGACTGGTCTGTAGACTGGTCTATAGACTGGTCTATAGACTGGTCTTTAGACTGGTCAGTAGACTGGTCTGTAGACTGGTCTGTAGACTGCTCCGTAGACTGGTCTGTAGACTGGTCTATAGACTGGTTTGTAGACTGGTGTGTAGACTGGTCTGTAGACTGGTCTATAGCCTTTTCTGTAGGCTGGTCTGAAGACTGGTATCTAAACTGGTCCAAAAGAAAAGAAAATGCAACCTGGAGAGTAAATTTCTATCAATGGGAATACACTATACATTGTTTAGCAATCTCCTGATAGTCTGTGTTTCTTTTTTGCAGCAAAACAGTTGTCTTGTGCTTCAGATTATGTAGTTGATCTTGGCAAAGCATGTTCAGTTCACATACAAGAAAAGCCAAGGCAAAAAAACAATCGTTCTGCAGTTTGGAAGATCTATGCATTTATTAACATTCAGGCTTTAACATGTTTGTGTATGGAGCCTGATCTAAGATGGTAAGTTATTATACATGTATATTAATGTACTATAAACCCCTGGGGCTTATATTTTTCATAGGGCAGCACAGTGGCCTCATGGTTAATGTGCTCGTCTTGGGATTGAGTGGTCTGTGTTCGAGCCCTAGCTGGGGACATTGTGTTGTGTTCTTGGGCAAGACACTTTACTCTCACAGTGCCTCTCTCCACCCAGATTTATAAATGGGTGCTGGTAAATTTAATGCTGGGGGTAACCCTGTGATGGACTAGCATCCGATCCAGGGGGTAGTAGAAATACTCCTAGTCGCTTCATGCTACAGAAACTGGGATAAGCTCTGGCCTGGTGGGCCACTTTTCCTGTATGCAGACTTTACCTTACAATACCTTTTTGAAGGGCTTATTCTGAGGAGGAGCTTATATTTATTGGAGGGAAATTTGCATTTTAAAGTTGGCTGGACTTTTATTGGAGGAAACTGTGTACTGATTTGAATCTGGCAGGTATATGGTAAAAAGCATCTATTTTGAATTCTTGGTTCCGATTTGCCCCAAAGACATGTTTTCAGCTTTTCCAAGTTGTGAAGAGTTCTTGACCAAAATCCAAATTTTCAGTTCATATCTCTGAATTGTTCAGAAATAAAGTTTTTGGCTTGTAGTGGACCTATTGGAGTGTGGACTAGAAATTCATGATAGGTTAATACCTCTCAAATCCAGCACCCTCTGACATTTTTGTGTGGGATTTCCCACACTTTGTCAATGCCAGCGAAATTTATTTATTGATTTATTTGTTCATGAGAGCAAAGCATTTGTCACGTGGTTTCTACTTGGTGTGTAGACTGGGTTCCACCAGCAAAATGTTGAGTGTTTTTGTGCAGCGGCCATTAGTGTGATTACTCTAACTGGGTGTTGTTTTTTGGTGAGTTTTGACTTGTTCTTGAGATTTGGAGGGAGTCTTAGGCCTTAGGTCTTAGTGTTTTTAGACACTCGCTGCCGTATTTATTTTTGCGCAGTGGGTCTTTATACGGCACCCATACGGCGACTTGTATTTGCTATTGGTACGGGAGTCAGAAGATTTCATTGAATTTCTCTGTAATTGCTGATTCTTCCTTATCCAAATTGATATATTCACCTTTAGGAAAAATAAGCGATTCCAATGAGTGCTGTTTCTTTGAGCCAGATTAATTTGGGTACTCTCTGCATACTTGGCGAACGACCCACTCGCAACACTTCAAATTTTTTCCGAGCTACAATGTTAATACTCACGCACATGTCACGCGATAAGAAGGGACCGTACAGCGACTGGTATCTGCTATTCATACAGGATTCCTCGAGTATAACTTAAAGTTACCATTAAATTTAAGAATCGCCAACCTGTTTTTGAATGTCATAGTTGAACACTTTCCTCAGACAATACCTGTCCAGTTGTATTTTGGTGGAACAGTTTGCGTTACAAGATTCAGTGTGCATGTTTTCCTCACCTGATTTGGAAGGCGAAAACGTTTGAAGCATCCATCCTTCGGTAAACTAACCGCAAGTAGCCGGACTAAATATGAAAAGAACTATCTAATGCTGACTGAAACTGCGTCTGCTATGGAAGCAGGAAAAATTCCCGTATGAATAGCAAAAATGCAAATAATTCGTACGGGACTACCAACAAGAGTCCAAATTCATAGAAGGTCCAAGCTGTCACTTACCACCCGATCCAAGTCAATGTATTGTACGTTTTTAAAAGCTATAAGAAATTCTTTGTGCACTTTTTCAACCTACAGTGTACTTCGTAGCTGGTAAATCTGTGAACCAGAGGTAGCGTGACATGTGTATTAACTAGCTCAGTAAAAATTTGAAGTCTCGCGAGTGCGTCATTTGCTGAGTATGCAGAGAGTATGCAAATTAATCTGGCTCAAAGAAACGGCACTCACTGGAATTGCTTAATTCTTCTTAAGGTAAATATAATAATTTGGATAAGGAAGAATCAGCAATTACAGAGAAATTCAATGAAATCTTCTGACTTCCATACGAATAGCAAATACAAGTCGCTGTACAGGTGCCGTACGAATAGCCACTGCATTATTTTTGACGTACCATTTATTATAAGGTGAGTAAACATTCGCTTTCTGTATATGCGCGAAATTCTCGGATGAATAAGGATCAATCAATCAATCATACAACAATCATACAAAGTTCCAGTTCTCGGACAGAACTTTCTGCAATTACATATTTAAATTATGTCACATTGAAATTCCTTCGATCAGCTGAAAATCCGGACAATTTCTGCGGAAAAGGAATTCTAGTAAACGGAAGAAAATTTACACTTGATTGATTTCATTACTTTCAACTCCCGTCTGTTGCTAAAATCAGCATTTTTTATCAACAACTGCAGTTTTACGGACAGATATAGCATAATGACAAAGCCCAGTATTTTCCTGTGTATTTATGGTTAGCAAGTTGAGGTCCTCTCGACTGATAAACCATGATTTCTTGATGCATTGCGTGACGGTGCTGTTTCCGTAGACTCACAAGTTTAAAAGAACTAAATATTTGCGTTTGCCTTCAAACTTCACGCGAAACATTTTCACATTTACTGGTCATGTTTAACCACAAAAGCTAATTTCTAAAAGTATAATTTACATACAGTTTTCTCAGCTGGAAGAACGTATATTAGCTGACATTTGCAACCGGAGCTGATTTATCGTAAACAAACTCCGTGTAACCAGCGACCAATTCTAATATTTCCACTGATAAATAAAAGTAGACAACATTTCTATTACCGTTCCTTGGTTCAGGCTTACTCTTATGGCTTTAGAGTACTTTTCCGAACAATTTCGACTGGATACAGACTGAACTTTTCATCCCCAAGCCAACATGATTCAAAAGTTGTGTTCGGGAACATTAATTGTCCCAGTTATGTAGCACATCATCTGGCATCCCGACGAAACAGGCCATGTTATTGTTTATTGCACAGTCCAGAATTACAACCAAAAAGTGAACCATCTCGTGTGCACTTGCTTTTCGATGATGTCATTTATTTTCGCCCCTGCTGTGAAAAACAAGTCTAACCTGCAAAATATGTTTACTTCAGTGACTCTTTCAATGAAACTCCCCCCCCTCTCCCCCTCCCCAATAACTTGGGGATATATATATGTCTGCTGACTTTCGTTTTTGTTTTTTTGTTTTTGCTGGGATTTAGTATACGTTGTGAAACAACGGTTGCAGGGGATTTAGCCAAGGTAACAAAAATGGCACATGGGGGAAAACCATTTTCCCTTTTTGGTTACATATTAATGACAAACGGAGAAACGTGATTTGCTCGTAATACCTTGGACATCAAAACACCAATGCAACTTACCACATTAACTGTCAAAGGTGCTGTATGTGATATTTTTTATGTATCCATGGGTATTAACCACAGAAAATTTACCTCTGGAAATATTGGTCATACTCACTAAATGCAGTTTCCCGTGGTAAAAGGGTCATTTACCATGATAAAGAGTTCCATGTAACTGAACCCTAAGGGAGCGAATTTCCTAGAAACTAAAGTCCGAACATGTTTCTCCTGTAACCGTTTTTTTGTCTGCAGCTTGGGATCTTATAACCAGGACTCTGCGGTAGCTTTACTTGACGTTCATCACTACAACACGACAAAATGTATAAATATTCACTGTAAAGCTTCAATTTCTCTGATTTATCCATAGCGCATCAACTTTTATTTGACAGAAATCCCACACAAGTTCGCATTGCGGACCTAGTTTTGAACATGATGTGAACAAGACCAATTTCAAGGATTGTTAACATCCTTGAAAACCAAATTTTGGTTTGTTACAATGCAGAACAGTACTGTTGTTACAATATTTTGGCTCTATCACAGTCATGTAGTTACATTAGATAAAACAAACAAGTGGACATCTTATATATCAAGGCTAATTAGTCGTATAGACAAGCAATGACATAACATTTAAGTGCTTTATTGCACAGTGCCCGCTCTCCCACAAGCACCCCTCCCACTCCTTGAGCAATTTAATAGTTAGTACCTGGGGTTTATTATTCTCACCCACCTAGGCCTGACTGAGTGATTTTGTACTTTTTTGGCCTTGTTATGTCAAAATGGATTTTACCAGTTTTTTGTTTTTTGTCTCTAGTCAGTACAATGATGTTGATACATGTACATGTACTTACTAGTTTATAACCTTTTCTTGAATCATTTTATTCATTTGAACTGTATGGTATGAGATAGAGAAAATAAAAAAAAAAAAATGAGTTCCTTGCAGTTGTATAATCATTACAAAATATGCAGTTGAAAAGAAATTATGATATAACAATAAAAGCTTGCTGGAGTAGTCAGTTATAATTGATTCTGTCCTGTTTAAACATGCAGGTGTAAGCGACTCCTTGTTGACCTTACTGAGTACATGCAGCTTCAGGATGTTATGGCATGGTTATCAACATTAGGAGGTGCATACTCAGCAATGGGAGATCATCTTTATAGTTATGTGAGTAGTTTTCGTCCATCTGCAAGCAAGCATTCTTCTTAGAAATAATAAGAAGTAATATTCACCCAAAATTTTCTTGAGTTTTCAAAGAGTAAACATCTTAATGTGACAGTGAATTCATGCTGGGTGTAACCCTGTGATGGACTAGCATCCTATCCAGTGGCAGTAGAAGCACTCCTAGTCACTTATTGCTAGGAAATCAGAGACAAGCACCATGCTGATGCCAGGCCAGGAGGCTCAAATTCAGACTTCACCTGTTTACTGAAGACATATGTTGATGATCTTGAACCGAAAATTTTAGTTTGAGGTTTGCTAGTTGCTGTTTTCCGAGACTAGTTTGTACACTTAGGTTAATGTTTGCCATATATTTGAAGCTGTCATGTTGGAATAATTTCTTGTTTGTTGAGCAACTGTTGTTTAGAATAAAAATGTGTGATAACAAATCATAACAGGCAAATAAAAGCTTAGCCTGCGAGCAAACTCTGTTGGAGTAGTGGGGTGGAGGGGGAGAGCAGGCTTGCAGGCTGATAACAGCTGAGGTAAATGACTTAGATGCATGTGGAGATAAAGTATGGGATCAGGTCAGGTGATGTGCACAGGCTGGTGGTTTGATGAAGTCTTTTCTGGTATAATTGAAGTGCTTTCCATCTTGTCTGTCAGTTTGGTTTGGATTTCCTGTCTAGCTAATTTGTTCAGATTCTAAATATCTTGGTGATAACTGATGAGCTACTACGCATGCTCTCATTGGTCGATAGGTGTGTTTAGATGAGAGTATGTAAACACGGTTGTGATGTTTTAGCTTCACGCATATTTTTAAGAATTATTTTATAAAAGCAATAGAACACTCTTTCCATGTTTACATGGCCTCATCTAAACACCTGGGGGGCTGGGAGAATTCTTGAAAGTTATCCAAACCCTTGACCACATCTCAGGTTTACGTTTACAGCTGTCTCGAATTCTCCCAAGCCTCGTCATGTTTAGATGAGGCTATGTAAACACAGAAAAAGAGTTCTATGGCTTAAATATGTCTGTGTTTAACAATAATGGCAACTAACTTCAATCTGAGTCGTTTTTCTTATTTGTTGCAGTCTGAAAAAGCTTGTCAGATTTCTCAGCATCAGTTAATTGTGGCCTTGAGGTTAAGAAATCCTGTTCTTGCTGCCCAATGCAGAGTATTTGTGGCACTGAGTCTCATACAACGAGGTCAACTTAAACTAGCCTCCAGAATAATAAGGTTTGTGAATGCAAATAGTAGGATCAGCTGTGGTCCTTATAGTTAGGCTGTGTCTGTAGTCCTGTGGACTCTGCCTTTACAGGAATTAACCTGTGTCAAGTACATGTAGAATCCAATAAGACTCTGGTTATTGTTTGCTTAAAAGGTGTTCTCCCCCCTTAGGTTTCACTATTTCCATTGTAAATTAAGTTTTGGTTACAAAATTCATATTTTTATTGCTTAGATTAATCAAAGGGCTGACCTGTATTATGCTCTTTGCTTATGAAATAATGGTACAGTTGTACCCTGTTAATTCAAACCCACAAGAAAAACAGCAGTTGAAATAGCAGGGTTAAGTTTGAATAGATATCAGTATTCTAATAAGCATTTGTGTGATAAGAAAATCTTTATATTCCTCATGGGGATCAAAAATTCCAGAGGGCAGGTAAGCAAGAGGTGAGAGGGGCAGAGGTAAAAAGCCAGACAGTCCCCTCTTTTGGGGGAATGAAGTTTGAATGATGTTCAGCCTAGTCAATAATTTTGTATTTCAGGGAACAGTATGTTCTAGCAAAATCCAATGGTTTTGGAATGGATGAGAAGGTAGGTAAATAAAATTAATTGCAGGTAGGTAGTGCACCAGTGTGGATCAACTTGGACTGGAGTAAAGTACTTATGATTTAAATTGAATAAGAACAAGAAACTAAATGAAGCATAGAAATAGGAGCTTCAAGTTTAACTGCTTTCACCCTCATACATGAACAAATGAATGAATACCTTTATTTAAGTGTCAAACTAAAATAGCAGTAAATAACCACTAAATGGGCACACTATAAATATATTAAAATTAATGAAACTATTTACAATTGATAAAACGAGTATGAAATTAATGAGATTATTTACATGTGCATGATTGGATACATGCAAAAAATGATTTGTGCTCTAGAAAGCTTGCATTATTCTCAGTTTGACACTCACCAAATGCATTACAGTTCCAAATGCTCTAATTTTGCTGTGGTTTTCTGGCTTGTGACGGGCTTCCTAGTGGGGTAAATGTCAATCTCGAAAGTTGTTGTGTTTTTTTGGGCATCTCATGGGTGTGTGATTTACCTCAGGGTACACACTCAGTGAATAAACCATGTACCCCCTTGTTGTCTTAAAATAGTCCTTACATATTTAACACTGATCCTGCAAAATTAGGCTGAATTTCATCAGATAATTAGCCAATAAGGCAGGAAAATAGCGGATCAGACGATATTTAAAAGATTGAACAGAGTAGATTTTCACTGCCCCCATGGGGAGTGCTAACAAAATTGGTATTGTATTGTAACAAGGTCTATGGGCATTGTGGCTCTTGTCACACCCAGGCTGGTGTTTATTCCTCTCATGCTTGGAGAAGACAGTCTGAAGAGATATACAATTGAATTTTTTTATTTTCAGCTGATATCATCTTGTAAATCGGCCTGGTCAAGAATACAGTACTCTAAAAAACAGAATAAGGTATGTTTAATTGAAAGTGATTATACTACATACTTTAGTGTATTAAAGAAGTATGATTGATTGCATAGTATGCGGATTGAAAAATATGATTGATGACATCAGAGCGTACGAATTGGGGCACAGGCTACACTACGTGTACATTGTATAATTATGTAGACTGTTTTGAGTGAGCTGTATGATTTGTCCAGTGGTTAGAACAATATATTGGTCTGGTTTGTCTCCCACGTGGTTTGATATGTTCCAGAAAGGAATATAGCGCTACGCGTTAGATGTAGGTAAGTTCAAACACTTGACCAGTGTTTTGGTATTACTACCTTCTTCTGCAGAAGACAGTGATGAAGTCGAAACCCCCATTTAAGTTTTTGAGTTTATATAGCACTTATTATTGCTCATTTATTCTCGTAAGTTTACTTCAATTCGCTAGGCAGTTTTTTGTTTGTATCAGAGCATGCCTTTTTTCACAAATTATTGAGATCATGTTGTGCAAGTTTTTTTCTTGTTGTGATTGTTTTAAGGATGACAGACCCAAAGGAAACACAATTTAGCAATTACGATCTGGTGCCAACTGGTTTCCTTGATAGTAGAGTTTCACTACAAGCTTAACATTCTGTAATGAGAAATTTTCGAGGTTATTCACTTTCTTTCGGCGGCGATTTGCGTGATTTTGCCGCTCATCTGCAAGCATTATGTCAGGGAAAGAGTTTTAAATGTCAAAAAACTGGAATTTGAAGAAACAAGGTAAAGTATACAACTATTCGAGGCGGAAGTTTCAGGACAATCTTCAGTTTTGAAAAGTTGTACCTACTGATATACAGTATGAAAGTAGGTTGACGTTTTCTTTGCCTGTATAGAATAATAAGCTGTCTCTAATTTACACATTTTGTGGCTTTTTTTCAGATTAACAGAAAAGCGATAAAGAGCGTCAAGTGAGGAACAATAAATGCCTTGTCTTTCCCGGATAAACGCAGAAGGATCTGACTGCGCTTATTTTGTTCCTCAGTTTTGTTATTCATATTTCAAACTGTTTCAAGGTGGAAACCAACTCAAAAAACAAACTTGTAGCATTCATACTTATAATATTAGATACGCCGCGAGCCAAAACCTCTGCAAATCACGAGTCAGAACAAACACAGGGATACAAACTATATTCTATATGGCTTCCCTCTTTTGGCATAATATTCCTTCTTATTTGAAAAATCTTAATGTTTACCAATTTTCTAAATAAATTAAGTTATCTCCTCTCTGAACAACTCGAAAATAGCATGAAGTAACTAACATTTTGAACATTTAATTCCTTCGAATTCCACTGCTCATATAGTTTGGTCTGTCTCCCTGTGTCTTGACTTTATTTATTTGTCTCTTTCATTCCCTTGGTCTTGTTGTTGTTGTTGTTGTTGTTGTTGTTTAGGAAAAATTCCTTTTGTCGAAACCAATCTCCTCCTAGTATTTTTGTCTTCGTTTTCTCTCAACCGAGAAAAACGCTGTCAAGGGGAAAGAGAGAAGGTGCCTAACTTCAAGGAGCCCATAAGCGTTTTGACGTAAAAAGTAAAGTATTTTCTTGGTATATAATAAGAAAATGTTTACAATTTTACTGTTACTTTTCAACCAGAAATGTTGAGGCAATTTTACCATCATTATGTTGTTTACAAAAATACTGTACCCAAGCTTCGATTGATTATGGCAAACAACAGTGGCTGAATATGAATGAACTGATTTCTTGTATACTTACTTAGCCAAAATAGTTAGGGGGTTGGGAAGCCGCGAAATGTATTGGCGACAAAAATAGGCTCAATTTTGATAAATGATTGGAAAAAAAACGGAGCCATACCGGTTGGGTTGTGAAATATTTTAGCAGATTAATGTTGTATTTGTTAACTTAGTTTACCGAGAATCAGCCTTTCTAGTGATAGCAGAGCATAAGGCGCAGCAGGAGATGAATGTACAAGATGATAAAACTTTACTTTCATTTGTCGGGCTTCGTAACAACAAAAATCCAAAGTGGCAACAATAAGTTACAGTAAGCATTGCTCGATTCGCTTTTAGTAATCTTTGTTTTTTCCTTGTGCTTTGCTCTTCTTGTCGTTTTCTTTCCTTACTTTTTTTGGCTTTTATAGTAAGGAAATCTAATGATGACCACTTGAAAGCCAAGCATTACTTTGTTTAGCCTACTTTTTCAATGTGATGTAATTTGTAAGCTGTTGAATTGACGATAAAATTGTAATAGTAAAAACAAATAAACAAACAATAAACTTGAGATCAATTATCAAAAGTTGTACTGTTGTTTCAACGCTCCTAAAATATAGTGGCATACCTGTGCAGCGTACGATGGTTTTAAACACGTTTGTAATACAGATTCCGTTACATGTACTGATAAAGGAATCAAAACAAATCAAAATTCAATAACACTTACTGAACATGCAAATATACCAGACAACGTCCCTTACAGTAAAACCTGCTTGAGATGATAACTAGATCAAGAACTCAATCTCTCTCTTAAGATATCTGCGGTAAATATTAGATCCGCGTAAAATCCCGAAGGAGTGAAGCAACTTTCCTATGGATGATTATCACTTTTCCTGCTGCTGGATACAATGTTTAAATCATACACTTCTTAGTCATTCGTTTAGAAAGCAAAGGAAGCACAAGAAGATATTATCAAGTTCCCTGTAGATTGTAGACAGTTGTTTCAACTTCTAAGAGTAGAATCAATGTTTCTTACCCATATACTGCTACCTTACTTTCATCTCGTGTCACCTTTGATACACCCCAGTCAGTTGATATTCAAACCAGTGTTTCTGAAAATTAAACGGAGCGATTTCTGTCAAGATACATGTAATTATGTTATAAGATTCATGCCACATTTATTTGAGTCTTTTACTTATGTTGTTTACTTCACTCGTATTTGTCTCGAAAATCTCCTGTTTACGTTTTTGCTTATTACAGTTCATGGCGCTAAAATAATTACATGAAAACACGCTAAATCCCTAAAATTCCTCTCATAGAGACTTAAAAAAAAATTCCATCAAGACACTGTCAGGTCGTAAATCCCAAAGTCGTATTTCCAAAGTTTCACCTTAAGGATGAATTATTCAGTTATTCAGTATTCAGATAAAATGAGGCATGACGTCAGTGCATTGCCATAGTAACTCAGATCTTATAACTTCTTACTTCTCTTTTCTCTAGTTCACCTGTAACATCTGATTTTCTGTTGCATTGACTGCGGTAGTGTTCTTAAGTGTAGCTAGTCGCTCAAAGTTGAACAGTATTCTTACTCAAAAATCGGATCGAGCCCCCTTAATTTTATTCATTTTAATACATTAATTTATTTTATGGTCAGCAATGTCACTAAAGTGGTACAGCGGCTTCCCCTACAATACAACAAGGCCTGGCTACTAAGGAAATCAAATATGGCGGACGAATTGTGCTTGTTTCGATTTGTGACAATTTTTATTCTGTCTTGGCCACACTCCTTCGCCTTAACATTTGTTGCTGGAAAGAACTGGCAACACTACTGCGTCTCTCTACAAGATAATTCTGTTTGTACCATAGAAAGCTTTTTAGAGCTAGCCCAAAGGGTTTGCCGAAGCACGGACTTATTGGAATTCAATGACTGGAGTTTCACGGACAAAAGCCTGCTGTTACAGGTCTTTCCTGTTGATAAAGAAACAAGAAACTATGTTCGACAAGTACCTGGTGTGGTGTTTTCAAGCGTTCGTCCTGTTCCACTTAAGCATAAACCTCACTTGGTGGCAATGTCTAGTGAAGTTATAACAGATATTCTGGATTTGAAGACAGCTTCTGTTTTAGAATCACTAACGTTCGTAGAATTTGTTGCTGGAAATAAAATATTGCCAAATGCGGTATTATTATCACATAGGTACGGTGGACATCAGGTAAGGTTCAAACAGAGTAGTGCAATAGCTGATATTACAGTTGAGAGTGCACTCAAATACTCTGTTGTTGAAAATTCTTACAAACGAGGTGAACAGGTCAATACAAAGCTCATTTGTATGTCAAACCGCTGATAATTGTAATAGCAGCTATTGATTTATTGGATATGCTACAGGTAATATCTTCTTTTAAGATGACAGTTGTGGGGCTACAAACTTTGTGGTAGCTCAAATTCAGGTTTTGCCATAACCAGTTGGTAGAAATATAGCATGAACATGTCAACCAATAAAGAAGGAACATAGCCAACCAGTCCTGATTGAGTCCTGGTTTGATGTTTTCTGTAGCATTTACAGTGGGCTGCATAAATTGACAGTCAGAACCAACCAGAATTCTGCATTGTCAGAGAAATTCTTATAACTAATTGAATGTACTTTGTATGCTTCAGCAGCATATTAGGTGAGTTTGGTTGAGACATGGTTTGTATTTTGGGGAGACACAGCCTGGTATGCCTCTAAAGCATACCAAAATTTGAGAAATCTGGTAACCACGGCTCAATTTAAGAGATGAAAAGGTACGATTAGGCATTAACCATACCCAAATTCGGCCAAGTGGGCATGATGTCATAACCATATCAGGTCAGGGACTCGTTATTGCAGGATATCAGGGCAGTAGACACAGCTTCTGATTGGCGAATGATGAATTTGGGTATGGTAAACGCAGTAATTTAAACATCCAGGCTTTGAATGTAATCCCTCTTTTTCCTCTGCTATCTCCAAGTTGTGTTGCATTTCTTTTCTGCAAGGTGATTTTTGTTTGTCTTTGTACGTTACCCCACATGTACACGTACTCATAGTTTGCTTGAACCATGACCAGATTAGGTCACCACATCACACTACAGGAAAATGAAGTTCAGGATATTTGCTTTTTTTTCATACTCAGTTTGGTGACTGGGCTGGTCAGCTGGGAGATGGACGGGCAGTAATGCTGGGCGAGTATATCAACAGGTACACTGATGTAATGCAGAATTAATTATATGATGATACAATTTAATTTTATATTAATATTGTCTATAGCATATTATTTTATACTTACATGTTCATAGGATTGCATCTCTCTCACGTTGCACTCTCGCCTTGTATTTATTTTTAGTTTCAAGTTTTTGAACCCAATTTGATTTTTGTTTCCCTTTGTTTCCGATTCTGATAATGAAAATTAAAAAAAAATATCAATGTAAAAAAGTCAAACTGGTTGAAAAATTGTCAACCCAAGGGGAAACAAAACCACAAATTATGTATTTTTTTATAGCACAGGACAGTTTGCAGGACAGTCTTTTCTTAATATTTTATAGAAAATCTACCTTATAAACTACTGGTAATTGATTTTTGATTTTCTTGAACATCTTGTAAGGTATATGCATGTAAATATGTCAGATTACAGTAGGAGACGCATAGTTCATGGCAACACTCTCATTACATGTAGGTGGGGGGGGGGGGGGGGGGGAATGCTACCTAGATACCCAAATGTTTGACTGTGAACTTGAATATATATGCTCTAAGCTGAAGTTCTGAAGTTTGTCTGCAAAACATCAAAATGACAAATGAGCTGTGATGGGAAAAAACAAATCCGTGAACTCTCCATTTACAGGAAAGGAGACAGATGGGAATTGCAGTTGAAGGGATCTGGCAAAACTCCTTATTCACGGTAACAGCACCATAAATATAATAAAAGTTTTAATAATAAATTATTCAATTGGAGATAGAGAGTTTAAGGACAGGAGTTTTTAAACCACAGATGTCAACAAGAAGTTTGTATTCTTGGCATCTTTTGGCATGTTTTAACCCTCTGCCAACCGATGACTTGAAAACCTTAATGTTTTTAATGAAAAGTTCATAAAATGCACCAAAGAAAAGAAAAGTCAACTTCCAGTCCATGTCTGTCTCCCAAAATGACTGTGCCTATAATTTCCCTATTATAGTATTGGCACATGCATGTAGTACATTTACAAAATTCTGTACAACATTCATGTATTAATAGAGCATTTTTGTGTGATATACCATTAATTATAGATGTAACACTTACATGTATTTCATGAGAAGAGAGTGAGTCTGAAAGGTGTTTAGTAATTATAGCCCAGTAAAAATCCATAAGGGGAACATCATTTGGAACTGGCTTCTAGTGATTATAAATAAAAGTAACAGCTGTATATTTACTTCCTCAAGTTATAAAATATTAAAATGTCTCCCAATAATGTATTAGTACTTTATTAAAAAACAACACTTTTAGTAATAACTTTAAGGCATAACTATATGGCTGAATTGAATTGTGTTTTTAATTAATACTGTCTGTACACAGACATGGGGATGGCCGAGCAGTCTTGAGGTCCTCTGTGCGAGAATTCCTAGCCAGTGAAGCCATGTTTCATTTAGGCATACCGACAAGTAGAGCAGCTAGTCTGGTTGTAAGTAACGATCGTGTCTGGAGAGACCAATTCTATGATGGACACCCTATGCAAGAAAAAGGTACATTCATACAATGGCACTGGTTGTTGTATAGTGCAATGTAGTTATAGCAGAGCTCCTGCATACCAAAGGTGTGTTAGCAGAGCCCCATACCCTAGAAAATTTGGTAACCCATTGATCTAAAAATTTTGGTTGTCACATTGAAGTTGCCTGCTGACCAAGTGCTGGTTTTTGATTGGATTGTGGGCTCATGTTAGGTTAACTTGTTGTAATCACGGCTGGGTTGTTCGGAACCTAGTTAACACTATCCCAGGATTAAAAGTTAAAATTTTTCTTGTATACAAAATAATGTTTTTCACTGTTTTTGTTTTGTGTAGTTTGAGATTATTCAAACTCAAACAGAAGACCAAACAGTGTAAACAGAAAACCTCACTGCAAAGTTACAAAACTCAAATCCAAATTCTCACTTTTCCTGGGTTAGTTTAATTGGGCTTTGAACAACCTGGCCCAGGAACTCTGTTTTTATAGCCTGCATGGCAGGTTGTAGAAGGGGAGGGAAAGGCTCAAAATGAGTGGGGGAGGATCAAGCTTGCTTCGAGGAGGGATGGCCTGCAAGAACGCTATTGGTTTCTTTGTTTTTTTTTTGTCCATCAGACAAATGTAAAAATCCTGATTGGTCAGATTTAATGAATTGCTCAATCTGTCATTCTGATTGGCCAGCAACCTGTCATTCAAGAGCATTGGGGTCTTGTCATATTCATATTCAAGGCATTCAACAAGGCGGATAAATCAAGGGATTGTTTCGAACTATATCTAGAAGAAATGCTTTGATCTTTGGAAGAAAATGGTATCACTGAAATTTG
Source organism: Orbicella faveolata (assembly GCF_042242905.1). Taxonomy (NCBI): domain Eukaryota; kingdom Metazoa; phylum Cnidaria; class Anthozoa; order Scleractinia; family Merulinidae; genus Orbicella; species Orbicella faveolata. The sequence continues at coordinate 22,818,700 of NW_028301563.1, forward strand.
TGCTAAAAGCAGAGCAAAAAAAGACATTATTATTATTATTTGCAAAAAGGATCTTTTAGCCATTTTACCCACAGGCTAATTGGCAAGAGTCTCATTTTTCAGCTTCTTGTGTTGGCAACTGTGTGGCAAAAGCTTGTGCAAATATATATTAAAACCGTCGGGTTTTGAACAACCTGGTCCAGGAACTCTGCTTTTATAGCCTGCATGGCAGGCTGTAGAAGGGGAGGGAAAGACTCAAAAACCTGACGGTTTTTATATATATTTATCCAATGGTTTTTATAGATATTTACACAAGCTTTTGCCACTCAGTTGCCATATGTTACTTTAAGATTCACCTCGCAAACTCTACAAACATTGTTACAATTGTTTTCTTTTTTGGGCTGCCTTCTTCTCGCTTTTTCCAACCTCCGAAGGTCTTAAAATTATTTCATTTTCTCGTGCAAAAAATAAAAACAAGAAATATGAGAACCTGTTGGCACCTACAGCCTTAACCACGAAAGAAGTGGTGTGATTCTGATTGGATAATTTTGACACCCGGACATTCCACAGTTGAGTGGGTTTTGCATAGTTAATTAGGGGGCAGAATGAAGAAAACAATAGCGTCCTTGCAGGCATCCCCTACCCCCACGCACTTCACGCATTTGTCTTTCTCCTTCCCCTCCCCTTCGGACGCCTGCCATGCAGGCTAGGCTTTTAGGCTTGGCAAAATCTACATATTAATAATCATCATGTTAATACTCATTTATTCCAGCTGCAGTTGTTCTACGATTAGCAAAATCATGGTTTAGGATTGGCTCTCTTGAAATCTTAGCACGTGATGGAGAACAAAGCCTTCTAAGGTTTGGCATGTTGTTATTTATTTATTTATTTATTTAGTTATTTTTTTGTAAACCAGCACTGCTACATGCACGTCCCTGTTCATCAGTGATAGGTGTTATTCTACAGTTCTTTAACTTGGCAGTGACTTTTGTAGAATTTCTGTTTTAACACTTCTTGAACTATAAGGGAAATCCTCAAATGTAGATAGATATATGTGGCTACAGATAGATACGTGTTATTCATGTGCATGGACTCCTCTTAATATGCATATGACCATTACATTGAATTAATAATAATTATTATTGATTATTTTTTCTATAACTCTATCACTTTTGTAAAAGGGTAGCACTGGTAGTTTCAGCAGCATGCTGCATCATATGTCATGTCGTTCTCACACGTACACCGTAGACTGACTGGTTTGTTGATAAGGGAGAAAAAGTTAGACAGTGGTTTGACAGAAGAAACTGGGCAGATCCTTGCATTTAGGATAATACTCACAGACAAATTGCATAATAATAATATTACTTAAGGTCATTGCACTGAAATAGAACCTGTACTGAGATTTTTATGAAACTTTGCCTATTGATTGTTTATATTATAGGAACTTACATTTTGAAATAAAAATGAGGGGTCCCCATGTTTGTTTAGGAGCAACAGTACCTTGTTTATACCCAATAAATCCTTATAATAGCACCATGATTGCAGTCACAATAATTATTGCTTGCTAAATTCATGTTTCCGACGATTGTTTTTTGTCCTACACTGAGAATTGGTCCATATTTATTTTACACAGAGAAATTTATTACTCAATTCAAAGCAACAGAAAAAAAATGATAGGTCACCATACTCGTTTGTGAGAAAATGACGATTTACCTCTATGGTGAGGTTCAGCCATAAAGAAAAAGCCGCCATTTTTTAATGCGTGCATGCTAATCATGCGTGAAATTATGCACAGTAGGGATGCGCAATGCAATACTGGGCAGTGACCACCACTAATTGTTTTCTGTCAAACCATCAGGTAAGGTGTGCATATATACAAACAAGACATTGACAAATATTATTATGAATGTTTTAACCTTGAACCATTTACTAACACAAATAACAAATATAAACTAAGCCTTTTAGGTTGTTGACCAATTACAATTTACATGTTTTCCACTTTTTATTGTTTAATTTTGAATGATTGTTTTATTTTCCAAAGAAAAGTGGTGGATTTTGTCATTGAGCGGTATTTTCAGGGTTTAGCAAAAAATGCGAAGAAGTACCTGGTAAGAATTGCAGTTTGATCTGTGATTTACTAAACAGCTATGATAATTGTAAAGTAAGTAAACAATGAACTGAGGTATTTTTACTAAGAATGCAACAACAGTGCAGGGAGAGGCACATTACAAACGAGAGCTGCTCACTGTTCTCAAGAGTTCATTATAAAAATGCCAAGTGCATAAACTATAGGGTTATTTATACAGGAAAAATAAGCTGTGAATTGCACAGGCCGCGGCTTACATAACATGCGAACTGGACCATTTATAGGAGCGTGGACTATATAAGACACGAAGTGCTCGTATAAATGGTTTACGGCTTATCCGTGACAAATGCCTCGCTTTTGTGTTGGTTGTCATAGCAATCGCGGAATTGCGCGAGCTCTCACGCGAGCGCAGGAAAAACTTGTGCTTGCGCAGTGTGAGTTCGTGTCTTACGTAAGCAGCAAACAAACCGCAATACCCACAGGTCACCTGAGCGTAATAAAAGAGCTTGTATGGAGAACTGCGGCTAAAATATTAGCTTAAGAGTTTGTATAGAGATCAGGAGTTGACATTAAATTCGTTCAATGTATGGGTAGTTTATCGAATAAAGACTCTTGAACATTCAATGGTGTCATTTTTTCTCATCCTGGAGAGTTTAAACGAGATTTGAGCAAATTTTGAAAAATTTGTCCTACGGTGTTATAATAAGACAAATTTGGGGAAACTGCTCGCCATCCCTATTATCCTGCTTGGATTCTATTCATGCGAGAGCAGCAATATTCAACCTTGATCCGTCACTGTCTGACGATGACTGCCTTCTTAAATCTAATTGGAGGTCTATCTCAGTCTTTTTTCTATAAGAAAACTATCTTCCATTATTACATAAAGTTTACTTTGATCGTATGCTGCCAAAGGTGCCAAAAACGTAACAGCGTGATTAGTTATTTATCGTGAACATATCAGGTCAGTGACTTGATATTGTAGGATATCAAGTCAGTGGACAGAGCCTCTGATTAACTGGGAAATGAACAATAGTTCTTGACTACACCTCAGTCTGTATAAAAGAAATTGTTAAATACGTTATTGGCTTTATTTCCTCAGGCGTTTTTCTCTAGAGTGGTCTTAATGACCTCGGAGTTGATCTCCAAGTGGCAGTCTGTTGGATTTACTCATGGTGAAGTGTCAACTGTTATTGTTCCATACCTTGAACATTCTATTGCTGCTATTTCGTTTACAGCTTAAATATAATATTATGTTATTACTTCTAGGTGTTTGTAACACAGATAATTTCAGCCTCTTGTTGATCACAATAGACTATGGCCCTTTTGGATTCATGGACGACTATGATCCAGGTAACACAGTTTGCCGGTTACAATATAAGTTATTCTATACATGTAATCCTCAGGGAGGCGCGGTGGCCTCATGGTTAGTGCACCCGTCTCTGGATTGAGCGGTCCGCGTTTGAGCCCTGGCCGGGGACATCGCATTGTGTTCTTGGGTAAGACACTTTACTCTCACAGTCTCTCTCTTCACCCAGGTGTATAAATGGGTACTGGCAAACTTAATGGTGGGGGTTACAGCATCCCATCCAGGGGGGACTAGAAACACTCCTAGTCACTTCATGCTACAGAAACCGGGATAAGCTCCGGCCTGATGGGCCACTTGGCTTGTGTGTAGACTTTACATGTTATCCTCATCACAGTATATAGGATACAGGAAACATGACATGAGCCCACTCCACACTCGCTCAAGTGGATCAATCCAGCGACTCCCGTACAAGCCATTGTGTTTGTTTTGCAGCCAGACCTCTACTGACCCCTAGTGAGGAGAGTTAAAGGCTTACAGCTGTTAGTTAAACATCTCAACTCAACAGTCAATGAAAATGTGTTGCAAAACACAAAGCAATTAATCAGCTATCACAAATAATTAGCAGTAACGAACACGCTGCCTTGTTTATGTCTATACTGACTGACATCTTTTTAATCATTTTACTTTTAGACTATGTGTCAAACACATCTGATGAGGAAGGGAGATACAGTTACAAAAATCAGCCTAATGTTGGCTTTTTTAACTTGGAAAAATTGCTGCAAGCCTTGAGGCCATTACTCGAGGATTATAGCGAGTAAGCTGATTGAACATATTCAAAGAAGACTGCTTGTTTGGTTAACATTGTTGATCAGACGTGTACTGTTTTGTTGCAGAGGAGAGAAAATCCTGTTAAATTACGTGGATGTGTTTAATGGAAGGTGAGTTATGTTGTATTTGGAGAAAAGAGTAAACCACAAGGAACAAGCTTGTAATAAACCACCAAACAAGTGTTCCTTATTATTTTCACTAGCCAATTGTCAATTGTCACCCGTCAGGAAACATGTCTGAGTTTTGAACCTGTAGCATGAGACTATTGGTAGCTTGCAATCTCTCAGATTGGCTAACGAGGTATTCCTGAGAAAAACACATCAAGACTAGAGCTATCAGGAAAATTGTTTATTTTCCAAGTGTACATAAGTTGTGCTAAATTTGTTCCTGTAATTGATAAAGCGCGGGAGAGAACACAAATGCATGGCTTACAAGTGAGTCAATCTATGGGCTATATCGTCCAGTTACGAGTCGTGTTTGATCGGTGATAGGGAGCTTAATCAAAGACTACGATGCCGAGGACGACGCCTAGTAAAAAATGAATTTATATTTTACAAGCAAAGTTCGCGATTGTCTAGGTCTGTTCGGTACGGCAATGGCTCTAGAAACGTGCTTAAGCTAAATATGCAACGACGGCGAAAAATTAGCCGTCGTCGTCCACGTTCCGTAGACGACGCACAACTTGGTCATTTCACGTTGTTGTTTTGCAGAAGACGGCAAAGAAATGTACCAAGATTTATAACGCACGTGCACAGCTACTGTTTTGCTCATTAAACCTTTTGTTCAGTGACGTTCTCGTTGCCGTCGTCATCGTGGTTGTCTTAAGTTCCCTAATCTTACAACAAAGTACGTCCTCTGATTGTTTTATAATTATGCACGTTCCATTTGTCCGTTACAAAATTAAGACAATGGGCGCTTTCCATTCATCAAAAATTCCGTAAATTTCGAAACGGGAACAAAATATGGTACGGAAATTATTTTCTGGGAAAGTGTCCAGAAAAACCGGAAATTGTCGAGAATTTCCGAAAAGCGAACCATTCAATCGAAAATTCAGGAAAGAAAATCAAATGGAGGGGAAATTTCCAGTAAGAAATCACTTCGAAGCTTTGGGCATACCTCGCGAGGTTTTTCTCTTTTCCGGAATTTCTTGAAAATGCTGTTCCATTTGTTACTGGAAATTTCCGGCAATTAAAACCAGAAGATTCATCAAATACAAAGCGCCCAATGTTTACTACTTAACAAATTGTGGAATCATTAATTTTTATCAGCAATTATCCAGGCCCCTACTGAGCCTAGTGCTGTATTGTAATGATGTAATTATCAGCGTATACGCTGTATCTATCATGTGGCAATAAACACGTGCTTGGTGGTTTCAGGTTGTTCGATATTTTTTGTAACAAGCTTGGTTTACTGAATAAACAGAAAGACGATGAAATGCTTATTAACTCTCTACTTTGGGTAAGGGCTAACTAGATGTTTTTTTTAGTGACAATGCTATCATAGTACTTTACATCAAGCTTGTAAAATGCGATATCACTTCGTTCTAAATTCAAATTAATGAAAATGAAATGCTGAGTGATGAAGTGAGAAATGGAGAAGGTGATTGTACTCCAAGAAAATATGGAATCGTTTTTTACATTGTGAAGAATTCAAATTTCCTTAAAAGTCACAACTTTGAGTAGGAGTCCTTTCTTATAGGTGCATCTCTACCTTTCTATCTGAAAATCTGCCCGTAAAAGCATTTTCTTAAATTGGCGTTTTCCGACAAATTGACAAGTGTCGTCCATATATTCATCAGCGAATGCTGTAGTATTAAAAATACATATAAAAGAACTGTAGGAAAATAATGTGAATCAGTTCCCTATGTAATTTGCATGACCAACTGTTGATTAGTTTTCGGTAGCCAACATTTAGTCAGAGTTTAACTGAACTGATTTCTCCTTCAGATATACTATTAACGCATTGATGAACAATAATTCCGATAAAGTTAGTTTTTAACTTTTTTTGTGTTGTATTACCGTTTAAATTTCTTTTCTCACATGAACGATTATGAAGGCATTCCTTCTTTTTTCCAGATCATGTCAGTTACTCGTTCAGATTTTACTATGTCATTCCGCGAGCTAAGTGAAATCTCCTTACATGATATAGTCGCACACCGCTTGTCTAATGGATCGTGGGCGCTAAAGAAATTACAGACTCACGAAAACTGGGGAGACTGGGTAGCACAATACGCTGACAGAATTCACTGGTAAGTGAAATGAGTTGTGGTTAATTTCATTTTGTTTCTTGAAATGTTATTTTCACACTTACGTAAAGCGTTTGTGATGTGAATAAAGGAAAACAGAATCAAGCAATTTATATTATTTTTTTGCCTCGCTCTGCATTACTCTTGGACCCGGTATGAATCGGTATTGTTCTATTTTTCACGCCCCAACCCCAGTCGAACAAGGAACGTAGAAACCAAACACCTGTGCTAATCAGCGAAACTAATTCTGTCCCCTTTCTTGGTATTTGCAATAGACAAACACGATGCTATCCAATCATCTCACTGCCTCCCCACTCCTGACACAATCTTAGACTGAGAAAATAGTTCTGTTGACCCTCTCCCCAAAGTGCCATCGTGTCATTCAGCGCGCAAGGTAATGTCTGAAGATTGCGTTACTCGGTTGTCACAGTGACGCCATCAGTTTTAAAAGCCTAAAGCTCTTTTGTTTGGATTGTAAAGCTAATTATTTCATTGTTTGTTGTTTGTTAGGAATGGTGATGGTGATACGGACCAGGCAAGAAAACAACGAATGCAAGGTGATGTACAAAAAGCCTGATTGAAGAAGCAGGATGGAAATTCCTCGTTCGTTGGGTGAAGTGATTAGCAATGTTGGCACTCCCCCCTGGATGGGATGTTAGTCCATCACAGGCTACTGGTGAAGTGATTAGCAATGTTGGTACTCCCCCCTGGATGGGATGTTAGTCCATCACAGGCTACTGGTGAAGTGATTAGAAATGTTGGTACTCCCCCCTGGATGGGATGTTAGTCCATCACAGGCTACTGGTGAAGTGATTAGCAATGTTGGTACTCCCCCCTGGATGGGATGTTAGTCCATCACAGGCTACTGGTGAAGTGATTAGCAATGTTGGTACTCCCCCCTGGATGGGATGTTAGTCCATCACAGGCTACTGGTGAAGTGATTAGAAATGTTGGTACTCCCCCCTGGATGGGATGTTAGTCCATCACAGGCTACTGGTGAAGTGATTAGCAATGTTGGTACTCCCCCCTGGATGGGATGTTAGTCCATCACAGGCTACTGGTGAAGTGATTAGCAATGTTGGTACTCCCCCCTGGATGGGATGTTAGTCCATCACAGGCTACTGGTGAAGTGATTAGCAATGTTGGTACTCCCCCCTGGATGGGATGTTAGTCCATCACAGGCTACTGGTGAAGTGATTAGCTATGTTGGTACTCCCCCCTGGATGGGATGTTAGTCCATCACAGGCTACTGGTGAAGTGATTAGCAATGTTGGTACTCCCCCCTGGATGAGATGTTAGTCCATCACAGGCTACTGGTGAAGTGATTAGAAATGTTGGTACTCCCCCCTGGATGGGATGTTAGTCCATCACAGGCTACTGGTGAAGTGATTAGCAATGTTGGTACTCCCCCCTGGATGGGATGTTAGTCCATCACAGGCTACTGGTGAAGTGATTAGAAATGTTGGTACTCCCCCCTGGATGGGATGTTAGTCCATCACAGGCTACTGGTGAAGTGATTAGCAATGTTGGTACTCCCCCCTGGATGGGATGTTAGTCCATCACAGGCTACTGGTGAAGTGATTAGCAATGTTGGTACTCCCCCCTGGATGGGATGTTAGTCCATCACAGGCTACTGGTGAAGTGATTAGAAATGTTGGTACTCCCCCCTGGATGGGATGTTAGTCCATCACAGGCTACTGGTGAAGTGATTAGCAATGTTGGTACTCCCCCCTGGATGGGATGTTAGTCCATCACAGGCTACTGGTGAAGTGATTAGAAATGTTGGTACTCCCCCCTGGATGGGATGTTAGTCCATCACAGGCTACTGGTGAAGTGATTAGCAATGTTGGTACTCCCCTCTGGATGGGATGTTAGTCCATCACGGGCTACTCCCCAATATTCTGTTAACATTATGTTATGTTGTCTCTATATGTAAAGAGACAGTCCTACTAATTGTTAGCTCTTTGTCATTTCAGAAGTGAATCCTCGTTATGTATTACGTAACTGGATGGCTCAATCAGCGATACAAAAGGCAGAAAGGAACGATTTTTCAGAGGTTAGAAATTTCTTTTGCTCACTTAGTCGCGATCTCAGTTGGTGTGCTTGCTGTTCACGTTCTTGTTTAAGTTGTATTGGGTCAACTTTGGTACAGTAGTGTAAAGCTGTAAACTTAACTTAAATTAGTTTGTGTGCATGTGTGTTTGAAGAGGCAGTGGACCACAAGAATTCACTGCCTTTGGTTATAAGAGATTTTCTATTGTCGAGGGTTAAGAAAGGAACCCAGAGAAACAACACATGTGAAGTGCCATTTTACTGCATGCGCATGGAACTTATTGTTTAGCACCCGGTTTTTGTTAAGTTTATTGTCGTGGTCGTTTGTTTGCGCTTCCTCTTTAGTCTCGGCAGCAGACGTATACTACCAAATAAATGCGTTAAAAGCAAAGGTAAAGAAAAGATATTAGTTTTGTTTTAGTCCAAGCTCCATGTGCCAGTTTAGGTATTTTGGGCCTTGAATGAAAGTAGTTTTTTTCTCAAATCCAGTTGTGTATCCCTTTGTTGTGTATCCCTTTGTTGTGTATCCCTTTGTTGTGTATCCCTTTGTTGAGTGCGGTATGTTTACTTTCTTATTTTCACATTGTCCCAGGTTCGGCAGTTACTTGAAATCCTGAAACTACCATTTACTAAACAAGTATGTCTAGACGCATACCAATAAGTAAGAAATAATATCATAGATAGGTTTGCCCACGACTATTATAAAGCCACAGCCAAGGTTATCACCTCTGGCCATCATATCAAACGCTAATAACGTTACGAAACAATCAGAGTGTATGTTTGACGGGGGTACTCAATAGAGACGGGGTGGGGGGGTGGGGGGGGGCGGAATCAGTATACCAGGGGGCCCCCCCGTATACCAGGTTATCAGGTTATCAGTATACCCCGGCTAGATTGTAGAATACCAGGCCACTCGTTTGCATCTCATTGAATTTGAATGGTTCCTTTTGTTTCTATATGCTGTTCTTAGAAGCATCGAGAGATATGTTAATAAGTGGCCCGGTATTGTAAAATCGCTACTTACCTGTAACATTTTCCACAAAAGTTGCAAATACATGTATGTGTGTAAATTTGCGCCTGGATTGGTACGGTATGAAAACACCGGTAACAATGAGTCTTTCGTCCAATGTTTTAGTTGTGAGAAAATAGGAGGAGGGCGCGTGGGAAGGAGGGGGGAGGTGGCGTCAAAACAGGGGAAGGCTACAAGAAGGAGGGACCTTTTATACGCATTTCTTTACAAACTAAACCTCCTCCATTTTATGGAGAAGTAGGCGGCACACAGTTTCAACTTTTGCCATAATAAGTCCGTTTGGGTGTGAAATAAACCAGACGAATCATTTCTTTAGTCTTGCCTGCTTTTACTTGTCTTTTCATATTATTTTCTCAGGAGGTTGCTGAAGATCTTGGGTACTCGTCGCAGCCCCCGCCCTGGGCCTCTCAACTGCGGGTGAGCTGCTCTTCATAAAAAACTTTTCAACAAAGACAGACCACACACCTTAGAACATTTCCACTGGAAAATAGCAGAGGTTTCAATAATGTTTGACAGAGCTACAATTTGTAAATAAAATACGACCGTAATAAAACGCTATTATTGCAGTTGAAACGTACTTTCTTGGTCTTTCTTGGTACTTTGCCCTTATGTGAAATTAAACTACAGTTTCGCCGGGTTGATGGCAGATCGATCCGTCGTTATTTTCGAGAAGTTATTTCTTTCGAAAAAACTTCTCTTGAGTTATTCGCTGGATTTAAGTGGACCCTTGAATCAGTTGAAGAAATTGATTGTTACAAATTTTAACTGTGTCACTGCTTGGATGATAAACATCTTGGGGGAAGTGCAGGTTCCTTGTCAATCCTCTCCATTCTTAACCATCCTCGTTCCTTTATATATGGTTTATTAATATCATTGTGGTGTTTTTCTATCTCAGTGAACTAATATTTTCAAGTTTTCGTCAATTTGAAGGTAATTTTGTACGTGGCCAAAATAACTCAAAATGCCGTGACTGAGCTGCTTTAGCACTTGAGATCAGGACTCGCCACATGTAAAGGAAAGTTATAACCCAGAAACACCGGTCCCTCCTTGTCCTTTTAAGCTCTAACCCTCATGAGTGGTCTACTGTGTTGCTCGAAATAAGAAGAATACCCAACGTCAAATGTCATCGAAAAAGCAGATTTGTGACACGACGTTTTGGCGGGGTCCCTTTGTGGAATCATGCCCTAATCACTTGAGACACTAAAAGGTCGTTTGTCCTGATATCAGACACGTACCTTGTCCAATATTGTTCCCTTTGTTTATCTTCATACAAAGCTTGGCATGATTTTGGTATAAGATATAGTGTGACTTCATGTGTCTTGGAAACACGTATTTGGCAACTCGTGAGTCATGTTAGGTAGTATTGAGCGCGTTTTTCAATTTGAAAAATGGCGTTCTACCTCGGTCAAGGCGGAAATAGTCATCAGAATTGTTGATTCGTGTGAGAATAATAATACCGGCAATAGGAAATGTTTATCGTTTTCACAATAAAGGTAAACTATAACAACTTTAGAATTTTCTCATCAGGAGGGTATGCAATGCTCCAGTCACTTTTAATTATTTATTTCACCAAGTTAGTGCACATAGCTTTGTTGTCGTGTCACGGATTTCAGCCAAGAATATACGTAAATTACATGTTGTATTCAGGTAAGGCTAGTCCGCGGGTGTTATTAATAATAGAACTCAATCGTTTACTTACGAAATAGATTCATACAGGTACTATACTTACAGTAGTCTTTGAGTTAAATCTAAGGATGTTCTAGCCGTTGACTACTTGAACGGTTTCTTAATCCGGATGTTTGATATTTAAGAGATTTTACAAATTGAAAAGATTCTTTTAACATTTATCAGTGACATTCCTGAGGAAAGTTCTTTACAGTGATGGTAATTTCATCAACCTTGAACTTTACATCTAGCACAATTAAACATGCTAAGTATAATAGACACAGTTGTATGACAGAAGAGTGTTCAAAATGCATAAAAGCATTTGGCAAACTGTTTCGTCCAATTGTGGTTTCAAACGTCAATGCATTGCCTCAGCAGGCATCGGTTTTTCATGAGAATATTCTACCTTTTAATGGGTTTGGTGGAAACCAGAGATAACACGGCAAAAAAAACTGCTTTCCGACACATTCTTGACAGAAAATTGGCCTAGATAACGATCCAAATGAAACAAGAATTGTTTTAACGTAAGTATACATCAATACATTATTACGTTTTTTTGTTAGAATTAGGTATTTTCCACATATCGCACGTTTAAGTATGTACTTTATGGGAAAGGTTTAAGTTACTCGATAAAAATAGAGTACACGTTTAAGATAAATGAGTAGACCTTTACTTTTCATGTTTGATTACACGTGATCATCTTTTGTACCTGGCATTTTAGACGCTTTCCATATAACAGTCAAAGACAACTGCGACAATAATTTATTCAAGATGTAGGAGAAGTTTTGTGCTGAGATATTTGGTCGGCAGTGCAGCCGCAATTAATGTCGTTCGCATTTATTGGCGAGGTCCAAACTCATATTTATAGTGTTGTTGAGATTCACCAAAACTTATTAACCTCGTTATTTCATTTGCTTTAAAATTATTGCATTTCTTATCCTTCAGAATGTCAAATAAAGTTATAAACAGCTTGCATCGAGAAGGAGTAACTGTACTGAATAATACAAACAAGAAACAAAACTTAAAATTCTTTCAGAAAGTCGGTCCGACGTCACGACAATCTTAGACGTCAATAAGGGCTTGATACGAAGAAATGTTTCAATTACCTCTAGAGGAGCTATTTTTGTAGATAAACGCTACATGTGTGCTTTCTAGAAACGCCAGTTTTAAGTGCTATTTTTGTTTTTGCGGTCTTCACTGTAATTGCTGTTGAAGATAAAGCATAACTGAAATGTTATTTTGACAAGAAATTCAAAGATGTCGTGGTAATATTGAGAAAAATAAAGGCTACAAATACGCTAGGCTGCGCTTTAAAAGTAGAGCTAGATTTCCTCTTGAGCTCTCTTACCTTCTGAAGCTTACAAAATTTGTTGTGTGAAATTTGAATGCCAATATTTCTTTATTTACCTCACTCGATACCTCATAGCTTGTAAATAAGCCATTTGTTTATGTTAAATCTCGTGTTTGAAGTGCTTAACCAAAATAAACAATACCTCTTGCCATGTGCATCAAGTGAGTTGTGAATGTTCAATATAAGAAGAACAAAAAAGATTTCGTTCAGCATAACGACCTCTAAGAAGTCAATAATTAAACTTCAAAAAACAACAACAATTACATTTCTGGCGGAAATTTTCCCGAGTACTGATTTCGATTTTATGCAGTTTCTAATGTACCATTTGTGTGCAGTTTTCAACCAGAATTGTTCGTTACAACTTGCGGCTCCGCTCAAGTATATTGGAAGTTAGTGCAGTTTTAGTTGGTGAAATGAATATGAGCAGAAATGAGGTCACTACAAGAGATTGCGTTCCACGGGGCCTGGGCATTACTGTACTAGTGTGGTTTTTATAATGTGTCAAAGTTGCACACTGAGCTCCTGTAAACAACTCTAATTCATGCGGCTTTTTACCATTTTTATTACTTGTTCATTGAATGTAATACCTACCGTTCTTAGACACAATATCGTTAACATTTTTATGTGAAAACAATAAATCGTTATGTTTGTTTTGGGTTCTCCCTTAAAAAATTCCTAGTCCAAATGTAATTACAATTTGAGTTCGTATATATCACTGTCATCTGGGGCAATGTCTGGCTAGCTTGCCTGGGCCGTCGATATCTCCAACTGGTTAGCAGCATGTTCCGTGACAAACTTTTAATTACTTTGTGCTTGATAAGAGTGGTAGCCACGTTTATTGCTATGGTTACCAGTGATAGCCACTTTTAATTGCTCCAATTTTCACTTTGTCTACTTGAAACAGTTGGAAAACCACACCACTTAAACCTCCCAGCTTGAGCTAATTGGTACACTGCGAAGAACCTGTAGTTTTCACCCTCGATATGAGTGGCAGACTTCACAACTTGGAATCACCATAAAGAAAAACGTCGTTGCAAGTATTTGAAATTGTCTGCAAACCTTTGAAAGAGTCCGTAAAAGCGCTGGGGAAATCGAACATAAATTCAATCACTGAAATAATTCATTTAATTATACAGGAACGAAGTTCATGGCTGCCATTCCAATGAGAGTCTGGTTGACTTTTATGATTATTACATTATGGGTTGATGGTGGTGTTGCGTCTTCTGTACCATCAACTGTTTACATTGGTAAGCTGTTCGTATATTTGCTTACACATTTTAAAACCTTTGATTATTTTGTGTTTTTGTGAAATCATGCCAAAGGTATTCTACTTCACTGGCCCCTTTTAAAATATAGATTTTGGGACTGATATATGGCCTTTGTAGGGCCTTTTATTTCTAATTTAAATGACAGTTTTTCACTGGAAGTCACATCAACTTTATAGTTACTTACTTCTATGCAAAGAACGATATAACCGCCTTACTAAATTATGTAAGAGATACCCTTATTGTAGACATTTAACGAGACAGCTTTCACAGTGTACGCAAAAACGTTTTGGAAATTTGCTGCCTTCTTCTTTTTTTTTTAATTTACTGTCTTTTTACTTGCACGTGTTATTTTTATCTCGATAGAATTCGCCATCTTTAACAGTTACTTGGTTATGTGTTGTTGTGAAAAATTCTTACAAAATGTGGTAAAACGACGTTATTTTGTTGGGGCCTCGAATTTCACCTGTTTAGCTCTGCATGTGTTTCACAGTTTAATAATATATTGGTAATTTATTTGTCGAGGAAATTCCTGTTCCTTCAGTAATTCGTGTTTAACAAGCGCTGGCATCCAGGACATGAGTGATATAAAAAAACAAAAGTGTTTTTTTCTCATCAGTTAACAACTCTTAAAGTTACAAAGGTGTTTATAGTGAATGCATTGTTGGCAATAGTTACTGAAGATGCTCAAATGGAATTTAGAGAGAAGGCACTCATTAAACAGAAACCGCGCGCAGGAAAACGCTTTATCGTTTAATCTTACAAGTGTTTAATTCTAAAATTTTTCCCACTGACTTCGTTTTACCTTCATAACAAATTTACGCTGTGATGAACACGAAGTATCCGATCATTTTAAAAACGAAGCACAAAGATCCCATGTGAATAATAGAAAATACAATGTTAAATGCCTGGACCTTAGTTTGACTAACTCCTATTTAGTCCAGCCGATCGCTAAGATTTTGAGTTTATATTATGCTGAAAATTAGAATACAACCTACCGTTTAATTTATTATAGCACTATCATCAAATGAAAGTAACAGCCAAGCTAGGGATGCATTCGAACTTGCAATCAAGCACATAAACTCAGACTCACGCTTGTTACCAAACACGACATTGAAGGCTTTTGACGACCAGCTGATTCACGAGAACGCGTTTGAGTACGGTAAGAAATACTAGCTACTTAGAAAACGAAAATAAGCTAACAAATCCTGAATTTGTAAGTGTAAGTAGGAACCACCCAGGTTCCTTAGCTCGAGAAAGAAGTGATTGTATATTAGAGTATACAACGTTAAAAACTTATTAAACCATTTTTAGTCAGAGTAAAGCCTGTTGTCTTAAATATGAAATATTTGGTTAAAAACTTAGACCTTAGTCTGTGGCTTTTTAGTTGAAAGCAACTGAACAGTGATTTCGTCTGGTGCAGTTTGTTTTTAACTATCTTATCTCTCGGGAAAGGGAATATTTTATTACCGCCAGCAGTTCAATTTTGCTTCATGATTACTGTAATGCAGCCCTTACTGTAAACTTTCCGTCTCGTTACAGCAATGAAACTCTTGAAATCCAATGTTATTTCCCTTCTCGTGGATTCACCGGGTATGGTTACCCACCAGGCTTTAAGTTCTATGCTAAGAATTCCCTTGGTAACCACGCATATAGGATCCAGTTCTTTCAACATTGCAAAACAGTCTAAATACCATATACAAATGGCACCAAGTTCACATGACGTAACAGAGGCAATAAGGGGAATCATTACTCATTATCAATGGAAAAATCTTCTTGTTTTATATGATGGTGAGTTAAGTTTGCATTTACCGCAACTGGTAAGGGGTTTAGTAAACGTAGTGTCTGGTTCAAGATGTTTCATGAAAGTGCCCTTGATAATAAGAAATGTCAGAATAGCCCATTTTAATTATAATTCCTTGATTAGTGATCAGTCTTTGAACAGAAGTGAGGGTAGAGTTGACTTTTTATGATACAAACCTTGCTACTTTTCAAATGTAAATTATCCTGTTCTCGTGCTAACTACTTTCTTGTCCCTATCATCACAAAGTCAATCCAAACCTCGCTTCCATGCAGAGGCTCGGTTACATTTTTTTAAACTGTAAAATAGCCAGTTGGTGTAATTTAGATTTCTCGTTTGGAGAGGTAACTTGTCAGCAATTAGGATACCGTGCTAGACAAACACAAATTTAAACGAGAGAGATTTCCTTGAATGAATTCACTTGTTTAATGCTGCAATGCACCATCTGATGGTGTAATCAGTACCAATCCACTTTAGTTCTCAGATGTACTCTTGTGAAATATAAATTTCGAAGCGATTATAGCCTGCGTAGCTGGCAGGATTTCGCGCGCAAGTGCTCTTGTTTTGGCGGTGAAGCCGTGAACACGAGTGGCGAAGCCGCGAGAGGATTGGTGATGATTCGAGTCGAATTGGGAATTTCACTCGCGGCTTCGCCGCCCGCGAATTCCCTCGGGGGCTTCACCCCGTTCGCCCACGAGAGAATAAAATGGCAGCTCCGCCACCAAAAATCACCCGCTCATGAATCCCACCAGCAACACAGGCTAAAACGATTATTTCAGGCATGGTGACCTCGCGCTAAGGAATTGCAAGAAAACTACGGCAGAGTTTTGAGAAAAGATATACCCAACTGATGTTCATCCTCGGCAAAAGTAAGAGAAAAAAAGAAAAAGGAAAAAAAACTCTTTGCTCCAGATTTGAACCAGCGACCCCAGGACGGTTAACCAATACTACACTCCCGCGTCCTAACAACTGAACTATGGTAGCGTGGCACGAAAACATGGCGTAATTTAGACTTTATCAATTACGCATAGAGACACTTTACAAAATTGTTAATTACTCATTATAAATCAATCAATCCAATAACAAAAATAAAGGTTTAAATTCAATGATGCAGAGATGATGTCTTTTAAATTTCAGATCCATAGCATTAATACTCAGGCTAGAAAAAAGTGTTCATTAAATTACAGAGCATGTATGGGCACGTTCACATAATTGCCAATTTCTCGGCTATAACAAATTCAATCCAAAACAAATGGACAGTATTAACTTCAATACTTTACACCAAATATCAGAAGAAATGGTCTAACATTGGAGCTATACGAATTAAATATTTTATATCTTGTTTGTGTAATTCGTATTAAAAGAGATTTCTTTAAACATAAAACGGTAAAAACAAACGACAAAATCCAACGTTTCGGAGTAGTCATTACTCCATTATCAAGAAAAAAACATATCAGATCATGCAAATTACAGCATTATGTTAATTCTTCGCGCCAAAATCGGTTTAAATGCTGTAATTTGCATGATCTGATATATTTTTTCTTGACAAAGGTCCGGTAATACGGGCAACATTTTTCTACAACTTGTCTCGCAACATTGTTGCATTGCAAGTTGAAACACTCTGTTGCGCGTAATACCACGTTTGTGACCAACTTGTCTCGCAGCAAAATACAGTGTTGCAAGTCTGCGAATTCTACACGTTTCATTGGTCAATTGTGTGTAAATAAAGATGGCGCCTTTCATATACTTTAGCGTTTCGACGAACTTCCACTTCCACTTCTGGCCGTCATTTTCTTCTTAATTTTCTGTGCCAGCGAAGTTCTCTCAAAATGAAGCTCAGTGTCGTTTCAGAACAAACAGTAAAGTTTGTTGTTGTAAAAGATCGCTAGGCTCAAAGGTATATTTCTGCAACAGTTCTTCCAAGCATTTTCTCTGTTTTGCCGCTTGTTTTGAACGGACAAACGAGGTACCCCAAAGACTATGATAGCCCTCAAGGTCTTTGTACACAGTAGTGTAGCAGGTCTCGTAAGTTTATAATTCTCTTCGTTGTTAGCAGCTGTTATTGTTTTAGGGCTTGAGGCATTGTTTCTGTTGTTTGTTTCTGTTGTTTGTTTCTGTTGTTTGTTTCTGTTGTTCCTGAAAGGGTAGCCAGCCATTCATGTGAGACCTTACGAGAGCTGCTACATCACCCTTTGTATTGGGCAAGTGTATTACTTTCCGAGAGTTACTGGTCTACTTCGAATTCAGGCTCGTCTTTACCGTCGGCCATGTTATTTTTTTGGCCGCGTTGCCGCGCTTTGCGACAGACAATCACAAGCGTCGAATTCAAATTTGTTGCGAGACAAGTTGCAGCTTCAGTGGTAATACGAGCAGCAAAACTAAAATTTGTTGCAGAAAGTAGAACTCGAGTCTACTTTGCGCAACATGTTGCCTCAACCTACAACACTGTATTTTGCTGCGAGACAAGTTGGTCACAAAAGTGGTAATACGCGCAACAGAGTGTTTCAACTTGCAATGCAACAGTGTTGCGAGACAAGTTGAAGAAAAATGTTGCCCGGATTACCGGACCTTAATGGAGCCGTGACTACTCCGAAAGGTCGGGTTTGATCGTCTGTTTTTTCCGTCTTATGTTTGTGTAATTATTTATTTTTTTATTGCTCGAATATCAGACCTTTCGACCTGTTACAAGGTGGATAGTATTTCAGTATGGCATATATTGCTACTACAAATTTGTGTTTGGTTTGGATCAATATATTAGTAATTATGTGAAATGTGCCTATAAAATGTCTGTAATTATAGCGCTTCCATAAATGATCTGTAATGAAATAAATCATTAGTGTGGCTTGAATATTAGAGCTATGGATCTGAAATTTGCCAGAAATCATCAATAGATAAATAGATGAAAGCCAAATAAAAAATGAATTCATGCCGTAAGTACAGACTAAATTACAGTTCCTTCTTTCTGTCCTGTTGTTTCATTAGTTAGATGGCGACATTTAGCTCATGATTTCATGTCTCGGCTCCCGCCAAAATCCAAAGTTTCCAAAATTTCTCTTGAGCTGGATCACCACGAAAGCAATGGAAAACTGTGCGAAGATACTAAACGAAAACTGACAGTATTCAACAACGCACCAATCGAAGCATTTGTACTGTTACTGGAATATCACTGGGTGGAGGAGATCATCAATCAGGTTTGGCGGCATGTTGCAAAGTAATACAATAACACTTCATTGTCTTTGCTTTGAACTGTACTTTATATTACCAATAAAAGTTACAGCTGCTATAACTAATTACCTGTAATAAGGTCATTTATTTTAAGTGAACCACCCCTGCAAGAGATTCGGCAAATTGCCATCGGCTTACTGGTCGTTTCAATATTATAACCATAATAAGAATGAATGTGAACGCTTCCTGTTCCATTGCACGCTGTCTACAATCCAATGCTGTCTGTGCCAATGAAGTAAAAAATAATTTTTGTTTATTTGAAAGGCTTTTCAAAGTAAAGAAGAATAGCGTTTTCCTTTTTGGAACATCATTTTTCGTTTTAGAGATATTTATTTATATATATTAAATGTAGAGATATTTATGTTTTTGTATTATGCAAACGAGAAAAGTGATGACGTCATAGGTGGTTCCACTAAGACAATACAACACTCAATCAAGAATATCTCTAGAAATATTAAAGCAGTGTTCTTTAAACTTGGCACCAGAAATGTACACCACAAAAGAAACAAAACGAGACCCGTCGTGCCGTTGCCATGACAACAGTTATGCTTCTGGTCCTGTTTTAATTAAGACTAAAATTGCCAGATCATCCACTCCGAACAGTCTAATGGGGAGAGTTAGGACAATATGGGAACCACGTGTGTTCCGAGCAAGACCCTCGGTCCCACTTCAAAAGGTTACGAATGGGGATATTTGGTTTTTCACAGAAAGAGACTGGAGCTAAGAGTGTTGCCATGGCAACAACATAGTAGGTGTCATTCTGTTTCTTTTGAGATGTACATTTCTGGTGCCAATTTGAGGAACACTGCTCCAATATTCATGGAGATATTCTTGATTCAGTACTTTACTGTTTAATTGGAACTATTTATGACGTCATCACTTTCTTCATTTGCCTAATACAAAAACGTGAATAATCTAAAACGAAAAAAGATATTCCAAAAAGGAAAACGCCATTCTTCTTTACTTTGAAAAACTTTTCAAATAAGCAGCAATTATTTTTTACTTCATAGGCACTTGGCAAATTGAACAATTTAATGTAACGTATTTGTTCATTAAGACGTATTTTGCCTGAATTCTGATCAACTGACGTAATTATATATCCACAAAGCTTAATGGCAGGCTAATATAGTGAACGTAGTAATCTGTTCGGCCACATCTGATCGCATCAATCTTGTTGTATTTAATTAGGTGCACTGTTCCTGCTCATTGAAGATCGAAAAACCTCATAACTGGCTCCTTGCTGACCCTGTAAGTGACATAGCGTTGGCTATCAACATGTCGATAAGAAAACGTACACCTCCGGTTCAACATTTTCAACAATAATTCTTGATTCAATTTAGGTTTTGTCCCCTGGTATGAAGGTACAATCTTCACAAGTAGTCATGGGATTCCAGCCGCTTAATTCTAAAAGTAACATGACGAAGCGCTTGATGACGGAATTACCTTCACAACACATCGAGGTTTGTTCTTCAATGTTCTCGACTCTCCATCGAACGTTTTACGTCAGCAGAAAAGAGTAGCATGTTAACAAATCTCTAAATGAGGGGGATGAATCTTTGTTTTGTCGGAAATTATTGAGTGGTCGTTTAATAACAGTTGCAAATTTTAAAGTGGTATGAAGGATATTACCTAGGATATTTTATTGAAAAAAAAACGTATTGTCATTTCAAGGTCCGCAAATACTCCAACCTCTTAGGGCATCGTTTTAAGCAGATTTCAAACTGTTGACCTTCAAACTTAGTCTACATGTTCCTTCTAGTTAGAGCGAAATGTTGTTTTATTTCTATTTGTTTTCTTTTTTATCTGCTGACTTTCTGAACGTAACCTGTAAACTGCGGTGTCAGCTAAGATCGCGCCTATTATATTTATGAGCCCCAGAGCTGAGCAGTTTGCTATAATTTCAGTTGATTATCGTCACTGAATCCCTTTCTTCCATGCATAAAATTTATAACATTAGTTCTATTTTCCTCCACAAAGGATTCCTCTCGTCTCATTTACGATGCTGTCTGGACGGTGGCGCATGCGCTGCACGCAGTAATTTCTTCTGGTAAATGGAAGAATTACTCAACT
The DNA here is from genome assembly GCF_042242905.1 of Orbicella faveolata. Classification (NCBI taxonomy): domain Eukaryota; kingdom Metazoa; phylum Cnidaria; class Anthozoa; order Scleractinia; family Merulinidae; genus Orbicella; species Orbicella faveolata. The sequence goes on from NW_028301563.1 coordinate 22,839,603, forward strand.
GACGGTTCACAGATATCACAGAACGGTGATGCTATCTTAGAACACTTGAAAAAGGTAAGCTTAGAAAATGAAACGCAGTCCAGGAAGAGCTTTTTCCAAGACAAAGATAGTATTCAACGTTTCAAGCTTGCAAACCTGTTTGATTATTTCAGGTGGAATTAACAGGAACAACAGATCTCATAAAGTTTAATGATTCAGGAGGCAGGGTGAACAGTAATCTTGCTGTCAAGAATCTACGAGATGACAAGTTTGTGACGGTTAGTTCAGGCTTCTGACTTCACAAGAAAGTCTGCTTTTATGTCGATTTGTTGATGCATTTATTCACAATGTGGGATTATATGTAAAATAATCTGCTTCTTGAACTTTACCAGATCGGTAAGTGGAGTTCTTCGCAGAGCGAGCTTCAACTCTCCAGTATACCACATCAAAACAAACAGGCCACTGGGCTAGTACCGCTGGACAAACTTAGTAGGCGGCTCAAGGTAGTTGTGGTAAAGGTGAGAAATTTGTCCGATGATCGACATTACAGGTTAATAGAACATTTTTTACTTAAGCGTCGAAAGTAATTTTCATTGCTTTGGTTTTGTATTTTGCATTTTGCACTTGGCTGAACACAGTTTTTGATACCTGTGCTTCATTCGCGTTTTTCTGTTAAACCCTTAATCCTTTGGTCGCCAAAAATGGCAGCAAGCAAGTTAACAACACAAGCGTTGGTTTTATGATAGTTAAACTGACGTATGTGCCGTTGCCATGGCAACATGAATAAATTAGAACAGGCCTTTAAAATCGGTTTTGTTTATTTGCAGAAAATTTAGTAAAAAGATTTACTGTATAATTTGCATGCACCTAGCTTGTAACGATGCTCACAAGTTAACACTACTTTCATAATAATTTAACAAAGAGATCTTTAATTATCCCTTGTTGCAGGTTCACTGGAATATCTAGAATTTCCTCTGTTAAAGTTCAAATTTTTGTCAATACTCCAGTTACTTATTTTCTTAAATATTTTCGTGCCAAATTTCGTGAAATTCTAAACCGAGAAAGCTATTCCGCGTTCAATCGCAATTTTTCGATTTACTACGCATGCGCTGCATTTAACTGGGTTTTTTTCTGGTAACACTGAAAAAGCTGAGAGTTGCTGGGTTCTTTGAATCGTTACCTTTTTTAACATACCTTTGTAATAAAAGACTAAAACCATCAGTACACTGTGTTCAATTATGAAGAAAAATAGTACAAATAGCGCGGGCATTAAGCAAATAACATGATCGCTGTATTGACGCCATGTTTGTTTTTTAATTAATTTTGCAATCCTTGTGCGCGCGCTGAATGCATTAACATGAGCGCGCGCGAAAGCTGTGTTCAGCCACCTTAACAAATAAAGAAGCCTAAGCCGTGCATTACACTGTGATAAAACACGACGGGCATTTGAGAACACGAGGGAAATGTAGAAAACACGAGCCGCTGGTGAGTGTTTTCTACATTTCTCGAATCAGAGTGCGCGCAGGGTCCTTTTTATATATGATTATAAATTATAAGCATCTTCATCAGTGAACATAGCGAATTGGGTTTCCTGTATTTCTTTTGTTGGCGATTTGAAGTTTTTCTGAAACTTGCGCGGCGGTGTCGATTTGAATTTGGGCAATGGCTGAGTGATTTAAAGAGTAATCGAGATTGTGTTTCTTCATATCTATATCACGGGCTCAGTAAAATCACTTTACTACTGACTGTCACTTCAGGTTATACTGTGTTATAAACTAATTCATGTTTTCTGGACGAGCTTACAATTGACATCTTTGGTAACAAAATCTGTCATAAACTTAGGTATCGCTCTTTTTACAAGATCTATTTTGTAGTCGAACGTTGACACTTAAAAAACTTAGGTCTTAATATCGTGCTCAGTGACAACGTACCAAGTGTCAGATTTTTGTGTAAGAATTTTGTACAAGCTTTCGTTTTTAGTTTCCTATTACTGACAATTATGCTATGATTTCTTTTTTATGTAGTTATATCATAACAGCGCTCTTTACTTTTTTTGATAGGATGCTCCTTTTGTAATGGAAAACAAAGATGGCAAGTTGGAAGGCTTTAGTATTGATCTTATCGATAAAATCGCAGAGATGCTCTCCTTCAGATATGAGGTTTATCTAAGCCCTGACGGTTTATATGGAGGTTGGAACGAAGAAACAGGCTATACGGGCATAGTTGGAGAGGTCACAAGTAATGTGAGAATCCAATACAGTGAGAAAACATTAAACGTAGACAAGCAACAACACACTAATTTTCTATTAAAAGTATTATTCTCTTAAGCGAACGGAGATTTGACTGTCGTAGATCTGTCTTTCAAGGGAACAAAAACTCTTGTCGCCTTTTAAACAATATTTCAGATGTTATATTCAAATAAAAATTAAAAGAAAAGTGTTTCAGATGCAGATTTGAATTTGTACTGAATTCAAAACAGTAACTTTGAGTGTATGAGAGCAAAAGAAAGTGAAGAGGTGAACTCTCGTCTCTCAAATATCGTTCTCGCGTTTAATTCATTCGACCCATACTGGCGTGAAATAATTCTCAAAAAAACGTTTTTTAAAACAGTAAATACCTAAGGTCATTATGCATGTTTCCGAGTGACTGAAGAATGACTGAAATATGATCAAAGCAGTTCGGTCATTGAGAAAAATTTCCGTGTTATTTTTGTCATGTAAAACGTGTAAGAAAGGGTGGCTGATTTGAAAATTCCTGATCGCTCATTTTATAAAGTTTTCCAAGTGTCCTTTTGTCAAAATTACAATTAATGTTATTTTGTTTTTTCTCACGTAGCACGCAGACTTGTCTACCTCTCCGCTGACCATCAACTCTGAGCGACTGCAGGTGCTTGAGTTCAGCAAACCTTTCATGCAGTTTACGATGAGTTTAATCAGCAAGAAATTGGACACTAATGACCACGATCTAACAACCTTCATGCTACCTTACTCCACAACAGTCTGGCTTGTAACACTTGCCTGTCTTCTTTTTGTGACAGTCTTAATGTACCTGGTAAATTTATTCAGCCCTTATGGTCACCGATCGAGCCATATGCATTACGGAGAGACTGGGGAAGAGTTTGACTTCTTCAATAGCTTATGGTTTTGCCTCGCTTCCATGTTACAACAAGGCGCAGATCACACGCCCAAATCACTGTCAGGTCGGTTATTTCCTTTCTTTAAAACGCAGCAGAGAGATTAAACAAAAAGATAACAGATATTTAACAAGACTTTCAAAGTAAATTTACTGCTGTAATATTTTGAAGAAAAAGTTAAGGAACAAAATATTGTAATTCAGAGACTTCATATGTAAGTAAATGGTTGCTTTTCAAAGTTTCGTGATACTACTGTGTAAAGTCAGAAAGAGAACTCTTAAACCTGCATGACTTGCCACGCTAAAGAGTTTCGGCTTGACGACAATCGGTAAACGCTTTAGTGGTTCGTCAAGTTGTAGATAGACTTTGGAAGCTTAGCAACCTGGAAGCTCTGGTGAACACAGTGTAAAGTTCAGCGACATCATGACACAACTCTCGCGCTTGTTCTTCTGCATGTTGACTTAGCAGGATTTGAGGTGAAAATTCTTAAACCTTATTTGCAGGTCGTGTCCTCGCTGGTTGCTTTTGGTTTTGTATACTGATTTGGATCTCAACCTACACCGCCAATTTAGCTGCTTTCTTCACTGTACGCAACAGCGAAAGACAAATCAACACATTGGAAGACGTCGTGGAAGGCGATTATCCATTTTATGTCATGCGCGATAGTGCTATTCACGAGTTCTTTCGAGTGGCCGAGTATCACACATACAGAAAACTCTGGGAACGTATGAACGCCGCCAGCACATTCGTGAACTCTACCGGCGAGGGATATGAGATCACAAGGAAAGTTGAAAATGCTGTGTTTATGGCAGAGAAACCATCAACCGAATACGTCATTATGCAAAAACCGTGCGATTTAAGAACTGGTAAGAAAACACTTTTTACCCGAATTCAAACATTTTAACCCAAAAATGCAAAACGCACACAAACCATGATGGCATGATTAAGGTATGACAACCAACACAACAAATAACGTTGACTCCGTGGCGCAATGGTAGCGCGTCTGACTCCAGATCAGAAGGCTGCGTGTTCGAGTCACGTCGGGGTCAATATTTCTTTTTTGGGGTTTGATTTATTTTTTTCACACGCTTAGTCGAAATATATATAATAGAATCTTCGTGCAGTCCAGTTTTCTTCAACTGGCCGTCGATTAAGTAAGTGTTTGAGTGTATTTGGCAAGAGCAAAAATATGTTTTGCTTCCTTAACGCGACTAAATGGTCACACTAAGGTTCAAATGATTTTTTTCCAGAAAAAATGCTTTATTCAAATTTGAGTTCAGAGCAAAGATATTCACTCTCCGCCTCGGCATGGATAGATGCTTTGGTTTGTAGTTTCGCTGTATATTTTTACGAGTTGCGCCGTATTTTGACGAGTCCGTAGGGCGAGTCAAAACACAAACAACGAGTAAAAATATTAAGCGATACTACACACCAAAACATCTAATAAGAGATTTATTATCCAACTGCTGTAGTCAATAAATTTATCAATGAAAGAGGGAGAGTGTGACAGTTTTGCGTGCACGCGCCGACCTGTTTGGCAAACAGGTTTTCTACTGTACAAATAACAGTACAATATCGCTGTATATTTGTACTGTTATTTGGACGGTATTCGCTGCATTTGGATAATAAGCAATTTTATTACAGAAAAATAAGGATTGGAAAGCGTCAACCGAGTTTTCATATCAGTTTTTGTAAATTAAATGTATGATTGTTTTGTTGTTTATCTCCATGCAGTGAATGGTATTCTAGGAGCTGGTAGTTATGGTATCGCTATGCCCAAACACTCTCCCTACATCAGAAATATCTCTATGGCTATATTGAAACTGCAGGAAACAAGTGTCCTGGACAGCTTGTGGAGAAAATGGTGGGAATACAAGAGTCAGTGTCCCAAGGAAAAGAGTGGAGCAGGTCTGTGTCAGTCTGGTTTATGCGCCATTAATTAATCTGTCGATTTCTTGCACTCCTTTAAGAGGGTCTCAATGGGTTTAACCCAGAGTTTATTTTTTTAATTTTTTAAACAATGAAAATTATTTGTGAACTCGCTAAAACAATGGTTATTAATTTTTAAGATTCCGGTTCACCGTAACGAAAAATAAATTAAGGTGGCTTACTACAGTTTTGATGGATTATAACAGCCAACTTCTAACTCTTTTGAAAAATGTTCCAAGATGTTTTTCCTTTCTCTATTTACTGTTTGCTTAAGTCTTTTACCATTCTATGTGAAACTTGAACAATTAAACGTTCAGAAATGGCCAAACGGAACGACCTAGTACCTAGGAGAGACTGAGCAATAGCAGGTTAAATCACGTTTTTCTCAAAGTCTACCCATATGACCCAACCTCAAAATCTCAGGAATAAGGAGTTGGTTCTGATTTAACATTCATGCAAAGTAAAATAAAATTCTGTAAGACAGATTTTCCGCAAGCTAAGAAAATGTGAGATCAAAAATAGCTCAAAATCGGTCTTACAGATTTTTTTAAAAGTTTGGCACTAAACGCGATATACCCCTACAAATAACATGTGAAAATTTCAGCATGGGTTGTACGGTAGGTTTTCGAGCAATCCTCAATCAAAGACTAGCTTTTACAACCTTGGACGAGAATTTAATTACGCATGCTCTTTATTTAAGCGCGCGCTCATGTGACGCCATGTGTCGCTTGCGAGAAAGCAAGAGCAGAATAGAGCTCTTTTATCGGTTGTTTATCGACCATTTTTGTCATATTTTTTTGGCCCTACGCTTAAACACATGTTTGAACGGAGTTTGAAACTATTGCTACGTATACCGAAGTGATTTAACGCCTTTCAAGTGCTGAAGTGGTTTTCGTTTCTTCTTAGGGTTACTTGCGTCATTTTTGCAGGCACGATTAATACTGACGTTTGGCAGGCAATGGTAGCGCGCTACCGTAGTAAGCCCCCTCAATTAATTAACCGTTAGCCGTAAAAGCTACCAGTCCATTAGTTTCAGTGGGTTAACCCTTTAACACTGCTTAAAAGGTACAAAAATATTTGGTGGACCCAGGGTTATGTCCAAGAATACAGAAAAAAGAAAAGAACAAAGAATTTTTTACTTATCAGTTGACTCCGTGGCGCAATGGTAGCGCGTCTGACTCCAGATCAGAAGGCTGCGTGTTCGAGTCACGTCGGGGTCAGTTTTCATTTTTTTCGTAGATAGATTTAAAGACATATTCTACATTTGTTCTGTATTTATTTTATGAATCAGAGAAATCAAAATGTTATTGAAAGGCTGGGACTTTTCAAATACTCTTAACCTATCCGCCATTTGTCGCGGGAAAATCAATCGAGTTTATCTTGCTTGTGTTTTTGACATAACAGGTCTATATTGGTTTAAGTATATTACAAGAAAACAATCTGTTGGTTCACTTTGGTCATTTATAAAATATCTATTCACTAGCGATGGCAATAAATCCAAACCTTGTGATCGAGATGCAGGGTAAATAACAAAAGATATATCCCGCATGCAACTTAAATGCCGTTTATTGATTTGACGAAAACGTATCACGTGACTTGCCTTAAAATCATTGTACAGTAGCTTTCCGAGCAGCAAAATTTTAACTCGCTCTTCATCAAACCGCAACAAATATGTCCGAACCTTTTGTCAATCTCGTAATAATGCCAAGTTAATGAAGTGCTGAATCCAGAATTATATTTTTCAACTGACTCTACAGAGACAGGAAGTTTCATTTTATTTTCCCTCTTTACCCAATATTCCTTTCTTACTCGGTGAGAAAATATTGAAGATCTTGGAGAAGTGGAGAAGCAAAATGCACTGTTCCCATTGGCTCTAGTGTTAAACCTGATTTAGTTCATTGAGTACCTCACACCAAAAAAGCAATAACGTGGCAAACATATCGACCTACGGAATTAGAAGGAAGCAAACAATTACAAAAACGAGATAGGAAGGAGGGGCGTGGACAAACATTGGCACAATATGCCTGGGTTTTGCTACCGCGAACCTTTTTTTAGAAGTAAAATTGGTATTTGTTTTTGAATCTACACAGCTGTGGGCGACAGCAAGAGGATTCAGTTGGAGAACATGCTGGGTGTGTACTTAGTCCTTGCAGCCGGAGGATGTTTCTCTGTTATTCTTGTACTGGTCGAGATGTGGTGGAGAAAACATGGAACTAATGTCATGGCTGCCTTAAGAACGAAGTATTCGTTTATGAGGTGAGTAATTGTCAACACCAACAGGCTTAGTTCAGGTTTAGTAGTAACTGCATGGCGTCAATTCTGATATCCATTCTCGCTCGATCAAGACAACAACTGACTGACAAGACTTGCATAAGTCGTACCTTCGGTGTTGAATTCCTTACAACAGACACATTGTCACCGGTTGTCAACGCTGTTTTAAATGCAACCACTGCCTCAAAATGTGTTCAAACACATTATGACCAGTCATGATTCATTATAAGCGTACCCGACTTGTCATAGTTGGGTCACTGATCCTAATAAATAACTGTTCATGATATAACCGTTGCCAATCATGACCTGGTTTTTGGAATGACTTTCTTTAAGACGTGAGCAGCTTATTGTAGTCGTGACATTTGGAAGGAACTTAGAATTGGCCAGGTCAACCGTAAGTTAACGCGAAAAATGTTCAAGTAGAGAAACCAGAAACTGCAAGGGACCGCATACGATAAACGCTGCCAACGTAAGATCTACATGAGATTTGATCAGCCAAAAAAAATGTATGGAGACAAACAAAGACAAACAACAAGACAAACAACTCTTCAAGTACAGCACTTGTAATACAAACAGCGTTGTATGTATTTTGTACTATCCCCGGGGGTACTCCCTTATATGGCTATATAGGTATGTGCGGCCCCAAAGGGTATGGTTTTTCAACCGTTATGGTCATAAATAGGGTATCGATTTTAGCTGACTTTGGCCATTTTGGTCATAAATGGGGTATGGTTTTTGCACTCTAGCCTTGATATGGGTATGTTTTAAGAAGAAGCCACTTTTTCATCATTATCGAAAAGAAAATCAACAAAAACCCTTTCAAATTATGTTTACGGCAATTTAACATTGGTCTGAACTAAGGAACTAATTATAACGCAGGTATGAAACAGGTTTTGATTTAAGGGTCAGGTCATAAATAGGGTTTCGAATTTTTGGTCAGGTCATAAATAGGGTAGGGAATATCGCAGATTTTGGTCATAAACAGGGTAAGGGTTTTGGGAAGCGGGCCGCACACCCCCACCCAATTTTTCTAGGCGTACCCCCCCCCCGGGGTACTATCACGGAAACTGGACTCTAAGGACATATTTCAGAAGACATACTTATACTCGTTACTCCTCTACATAACTGTAACAAGAAAAGTAAGACAAGTTCATAAACGGCTTTATTATATGGATACCAATGACATACCAGCGGTCCTTATGAGAGTAAACAAGTTCTCAAAAATAACAGGTTTTGCATGTGAGCAACATACGAACTCTCATATCTACCCCCCATAGGCATACAGCTCATTAGAGAATACTTTTGTTTTATTTTTTTTACCAGAGAGAAGAGTTCGACGGTCGTTCGTGTCCAACCTTCAACTGTTCAAACAAAGAATGAAGAGAAAAACGAAAAAGATCAGAATAACGCGGGAACACCATGCTAATAACACTAAAACGACATGTTACACGCCGTGTGGTATGTTGTATCACTAGTAAAAGACAATCGATAATATGAAGAAAACGCAGGCTTTCTGATCCAAGTTATTTAAGAAATTGACGTCAGTTTTTTATGCGTCTGTCCTCTTATTGTTGATAAATTGCGTCATAACATTGTCGAAGTGGCTGTGTAAAAACGAGCCGCAGGCGAGTGGTTCCGTAGTAAACTTTGACAATGTTACGACGAAATTTATCACCAAGAAGAGGACAGACGCAGAAAAAACTGACGTCAGTTTGTTTTTTACCATAACGAGACCCCAAAATGGTCAAATGCCGGGAATAAATGGGGGGAAAGACGCCGTAAACTTGCCGAAAACAAAGATAAGTGAATTTTATTCAAAATGATGCAATAATTGTCAATAGCTTTTCTCGCTTTTTGAGTGGCTACTTAAAAAAGCCCATAAAATCTCATTGGTGAAAAAGTTGACGGTTTGACAGCTGAAAGTTGAACTTGAAAGTTTGCATAAATTAACATTTTATCCGTCTGTACTCTTATTCATGATAAAAATGAGCCAATCAGCACGCGAGAAATTAGACAGTTATTGTAAAAAATCTATTTGAAGATATTTACAACTGAGGTGAAAGGAAGCACAAGAGATGCAGTGCAGCATTTCACTTGACTTTCGGTCATTAGCACACTATTAATAGGATACACTGTTCATTCTACTTCCATCGCCACATTACAACTTTGCCTCTTGCATTTTAAGTCTATAGGCAAGTAGCTTCCTTAGGTAAGTCGAAACGGGTAATAGATTTTTCATTGGGTGTTTTTTTTTTGTGTTGAGTGAAACATAACCTATTTGAAAAGGTGTTGTTCGAGTAGCACGAAACATCGACGAAACAACTCAGCTAAGGTGTGAACAGTTTCTGTAGCCTGTGCCTGTCACTTGTGTGCAGTGAAGTTCTGTTTTCTGCTGAAACATTTTGAAATGACTTTAGGAAATGCAGCGTTGAAAATAAGCAAAGCATTTCGTTCGTTAATTACAGGCAAACTACAAATAAAACGGTAATTGGGTCATCCCATATATATAAAAAATATAGCAGTAAGTTAGCTCGAAGATACAGATTTTATGTTTTCCCGTGGTAAGAACAATATCTCAGTCGGTCTTTAAACTGGTAAGTTCTCAAAGCAAAAGTAGTTGTCTTGTTATTCAAGCCTTGCCTTACCTTTCCTTACCATGTAATTTTGTATTCATACCAGCATCAAGATAGCGGTGAGAGGGAGGGGAGTTTCAGTAGTTACTCCAGGATGGTCAAGTCTGTACGGAAATCTCCATCAGAATGACGATCAATTCTTATAAATAAACAAGTGCTAAGATAGTCCAGTTATGAGTCTCGTCAGTTTTGTGTTCTCTGTAAGCTCAATCAGTGGCATATGGCAGACACTGGCAGGGGAGGTCTTAATTAGCGATACATTTTCTTTAATTAGAAATAAAGCTCTGAAATTAAACCACAAATTTATTCCAACTGTGTGAATTTTTCTAACCTTTCCGTCAATAATTTTGATTATTAGAAACAGGAGTCAATTGATTAACAAGAAAAATGGGCCGGGTTGTTGGAAAGCCGGTTGACGCAAACCCAGGATTCAAATAAAGTTAAAAAAAGTGTTAGATTTTGTTGTATAAAATTTTTGTTGTATAAAATTTTTTAAAAAATTATCGACTTTTTTTACCAACAGATTTTCTTTGTCGCTGCATTTCTTTGTTTCCTCAGGAATAAGCGCTCATTCGCATAAAACCCCTACTAGAATATTAAATTCGAAAAGAGCTTCCTCTCCCGTCGACTAAATAGGTCCTTTCCTTCTAAAGCACTCACAGGATTGGAGAAGTCAGGGAACGTACGAATCAAGAGGTGTATCACTCTACGACCTCATCCAAAAACAAGCTGCTGAATACTTTCTTTTACCTTTTACTCAGAAATTTGCTTCACTTTTCAGTGCGCTCCACTTTCCTTTAAATGAAAAATTTTCAGAGTCTCTAACTGACGCTACCCCCAGGGTATTAGGGTATCAGGGTATTAGGGTGTTAGAGTGTTAGGGTATTAGGGTATCAGGTTATTCTTTAATTTTTTTTTTATATATTTTTATTTGGTTTTTGCCATTAAAAAGACATAATTACAATACAGAGAAAATACAAGAAAATACAATACAAGAAAAAAAATAAAAAGCTACATATTAAACATTCATTTACTGCACTGCGTTAAAGTAAAAATTAGGTACCTAGGGTCAAGATAACAACATTCAAGATACAAAACTTGATTTTTGGTGTTGTTGTTGTGTATCGGAGTGACTACTATGACTGAAGTACAAATAAAAACGGCTCAAAAACAAAGAAAAAAAAGTTACGTGTACATAAATATGTAAGGCATCAAGACAGCCAAGCCAGAAAGTTATCCCACTTTTTGTAATGATTTAGTAAAATTCTAATATATAAGTTCTAATTCATAGGTTGCTTTTAACTTAGCTTTGAAGACTAAAAGTGATGGGATAACTTAAGAAAGCTTGCACTTATAAATAAAATATTTAGCAAGCAAAAGAATATGATTCACTAAACGAAAATCTTTCTCAAGGTCAAATTTCCCAAAAAGAATATCTAACAGTGATGCATTAAGTACAATATTGGCATCCACTGCAATCCAAGATAACAGTTCTTTCCAAAAGAAACTCGATGACTCACAAAAATACAATAAATGCTCCAGGGATTCCTCCTCTGCATTGCAAAAGGCACATAAAGGGGATTCTGCCATTTTGAACTGGTGAAGTTTTTTATTAGTGAAAATAATCAGGTTTAAAATTTTATATTGGAATTCTCTTAGTTTGGTGTCTAACGTAATTTCAAAAGCTAAAGAATACAACTTTTTCCAGTCAATGGTAAGATCAGGGTATTTACTCAAAATTTTAGCTTTCGCAGTAGCAGGAGTTTGCTTCAAAGAGCGAAATTCCTTGTAGACCAACTTAGATGTAACATTAGCGAGGTCGATCGTTTAACCCGCAATTATTAATTCAAAACAAGTTTGATCCATAGGAGAGGGAGCACAATATGGGTTTGTTTTAATTATAGAACGCCATTCCTTTGAGATAGCATCAAAAACACCCATTAGGGCAAAGGAGTAACAAGTGGAAAAAGAGGAATTCAGAATTTTGTCACTTTTGAGAAAAACGCCCTCCTTAGAAACCAGATCGCCAACCTTAAGAATTCCTAGATTATAGATAACCGACTAAAAAATGGATTTACCCCCGCTTAAAATATACTTCTTGTTCCAGATAATTTGATTCATTAACCCTTCATACGATGACGAGTCGTAATTTGTTATAGAAGACCAGGCTTGCAAACACTCTCTGTGGAAGACAGGAAGAGTAATGGATAATGTCCGATTATCAAAATTGCATTGAAACAAACATTTCTCACCCACTTTCTTGAGATAAAAATCCAAAACATACTTCCAGGGACTTTCATAATTTTCAACGTATTTCTTTACACACATGACTGTTTGAGCAGAGGTCATAGATTCAAGATCCAGCATTTTTAAACCGCCATCTTCAATATCATTTATTAAAACTGAACGTTTGACCCTGTCCTTGCCCTTCCAGATAAACGAATAAAGTTCTTTATTAACTTCTTTAATGAGTTCACTGGACACTGGAATTAAAGATGCCTTGGACATAATTTTGGGTATGGCGAATGATTTCACTATTTGAATTCTACCAATGAGCGTCAGGCCCCTCCACTTCAACATATTCAAGACCTTTTTGATGGATTTCAGGACATAATCGAAGTTGGCTTTCTTTTTCCTTACATTTTTATAATCAAAATGCACACCAAGAATTTTAATAGAAGTTTTAAATTCATGAGGGAACGTCTCAAACTCTGGATTCCTTGTGCCTATACTAAAAAATTCAGTCTTCTCCTCATTTACTTTGACACCAGAACATTCCGAGAGTTTACTAAGGCACTCTCGTAAACAATCACACGAGGATCTGTTACAGAGAAAACGGGTCAAATCATCTGCAAAAAGTGTCACTTTAATCTCGGAATTGCCAATCTGAATACCCTGAATCTTGTCATGTTTTTGAATACTGCATGCCAGAATTTCTAATCCTAATATGAAAAGAAGAGGTGAGAGTGGGTCTCCTTGCCGCACACCTCGACCAACTGTAAAATAATCTGATGTAAAACCATTGGTAATAATACAACTTGATATATTTGAATACAAAGTACGGATCCATTGAATAAAAGATGACCCAAAAGTTGAATGCATTGAGAACTTTTAAAAGATAAGTATGACCCAAAGAGTCAAACGCTTTTTCAAAGTCAATAGCAAAAAGAATGCCTGATTTTTTCGTATGTTTGGTGTATTCCAAAATATCGTCAATAGCGTCGAAAATTGACCTGCCCTTTACGTACGCATTTTGACTGCATTGAATTAGGTCAATGCAGTCCCCCAGGTTATTGGGTTATTAGGGTATCAGGGTATTAGGGTATAAGAGTATTAGGGTATTAGGGTATTAGGCTCTCCTTGACCCTAATATTTCGTAAAGAGAACGTTAGAACGTCTGTTGAATAGGGACAATATAAGGACTAGTGAACAGTGGGAAAGATTTAATGTGTAACTGAATTAACGTGATTAAAGCGGTGTAGCATGAAAAGTAAATCTTCAGGGGTTTATATGAGAGTTCGTATGTTGCTCACATGTAAAACCTGTTATTTTTGAGAACCTGTTTACTCTCATAATGGCAAATATTTGGGAAATTCGTGGAGCTCTGTACGCCGCACAGTGAAGAATACCCACAGATTTTATTTACATTGATGGTAGGACTTTTGAGTTGCCATAGACTCGATCCTAGATCAGGTCCTACATTTGAGAAAATAGCATTTAACTATAGGAATGTCCAGCTGCGCACATTGCGGGGTTTGGCTGAAGGTATTTTAAAAAATTCACGACTTTGTCAAAGTTGGACAGAATATAACTGCTAAGCCTTTAAAATATCGAAGAAAGTTGAATCTATTGCGCGTAAAACATTCAGCTTCTTGGAATAAAACAATGTGTTTTAGCAGCGTCCAACATTTATAGCTAGATTTCAGAGTCTCCCAAGGCAAATTAGCCTGTTGTGAGGTCACCGCAAAAAAAGAAAAAAAAATCAAATTGATCCAAACAAATACGATATTTGTTCAAAATAAATAAAAACTGTGAGAGTCTCAAACGCCCTAAATCACCCGTTACTGTCATATGTCGACTCCGCGGCGCAATGGTAGCGCATCTGACTCCAGATCAGAAGGCTGCGTGTTCGAGTCACGTCGGGGTCAGCTTTTTTCTCCTATTATTTTGGTAAGCATTTGGAGTGACAAAAACGTTATCCTTACGTTTTCATTTGTCACAAGATTGAAAACGGCACGCTTTTTGAGCGGAGTCTCCCCATATTGTGCATTCTATAGAGTACCCTCCAGGCCCTCACTTGCTCCAGGGGAATTCCTTGCAAGGGAAAACATTTTTGAAACATCTTCAACAGACGAACCTAATGACTTACTCATACAAGCACTTTCCAGGGGCGATGGCATCACTTTTGCCTAAAAAAATCTTTACTTTCTTTTCTCAGACACTTGTTTCACTTTTGCCGGATTAGACTTACATTCATTTTATGATCTATCGCACCATCCCTACCATAAATCAGATTGAAACACTCCTACAATTTAAATTTAAAATCGTATATATCCAAAACAGACTTGACTCCGTGGCGCAATGGTAGCGCGTCTGACTCCAGATCAGAAGGCTGCGTGTTCGAGTCACGTCGGGGTCAGCTTTCATTTTTTGCTATTATTGTGGTAACCGTTTGCACTGAGATAAACGTAAAAGCAGAACTGAAAGGCGTAAAAATAAACTACTCGTCAAAATAGATTGAAAATGCTGTTGTGTTGAAAGCTTCTGTATTTCCCCACTGTATGCTCAATGTGTTTAGAGGTCGGAACCAGATGGAATAAGTTACTCAGGGAGCTTGCGTTCTCTTATGCTGAAAAGGCAACAGGTTTTAGGCCAGACGAAAAGATTAATTTAGCCTTATATAATGGTTAACTTGAGAATTCTAGTTTTAACTTAACGAGGAACTACATATTTTGCTCAGGATAACACAACTATCATCCTACCTGGCGATACTCGAGTTATTGTAAATTTTGGAATTGTGAACATTTGATGCCGTCTCCGGTAAAAAAAAAAGTTGCACTACTTCGATGCTCTTCCTGTTATCATACCTTGAATCTACGACAGTAGAGGTTTCCCGCCTGCTTAATACTGATTGTTTAAGGTGGTTCCCTAGTAAAAGAACCCGCCATAGATTTCCGATGAAACTTGGTATGCTGTTGTTACAGGACAAGGAGATATTAAAAACGTAGTGAAAAGAGGGGGTCACCGTGCTTGTTTTCACGCCACAATGCTGACAAATATGGTTATTTAGGTGACTTTTGGTAATCTCCGTGCGCAACAAATAAGCTCGATTATTTTTCAATGCAGCGTGTTATATCACACAGAGTTTGACTTTCTTTGATTGTTTATTCATCTACATTACAGAAAAAAATGTCCTCAAATGCGCTGCATTTTTTTGTTCATTAAGGAAACATATTTATGACATGCGCTGTTGGGCCCGTTATGTCTCCCTCCGTAGTATTTATTTCATTTGCCAAAAAAGTAGCCATAGATTTCTGCTAATTTTTTTCTCAGTTATTGAGGATATTGATCTCGATGAAATTATGAAATAAAAAGTGGGGGTCACCGCGCTCGTTTAAGAGAAAAGGAGCATTTATTTCGCTATCGAGCTTAGTTTGAGGGAAATCTGTTACGTTTTGTACGTGCACGCGCTCATCTGCCCGCGCTAATGACGCGAAAATCGTGCGCAGTAGAGATGCGCAATGCAATACTAAGGAATCACCTTAATTCAAATTCAAGCTGCGTGAGATGTAGCAGGGTTGGGGTATTGGGTATTGGGGTATTAGGGTGTTAGGGTATCAGGGTATTAGGGTATTAGGGTGTTAGGGTATTAGGGTATTATAGTATCATGGTATTAGGGTACCAGGGTATTAGGGTATCGGGGTATTAGGGTATTAGGGTGTTAGGGTATTAGGGTAATATGGTATCATGGTATTAGGGTACCAGGGTATTAGGGTATCAGGGTATTAGGGTATTAGGGTGTTAGGGTATTAGGGTATCAGGTTATTGGGGTATTAGGGTATTAGGGTATTAGGGTATAAGGGTATCAGTGTATTAGGGTATTAGGCTCTCCTTGACCCTAATATTTCGTAAAGAGAACGTTAGAACGTCACTGGAATAGGGATAATATAAGGACGAGTGAACAGGGGGAAAGATTTAATGTGTAATTGGATTAACGTGATTAAAGCAGTGTAGCTTGAAAAGTAAATCATCAGGGGTAGATATGAGAGTTCGTATGTTGCTCACATGTAAAACCTGTTATTTTTGAGAACTTGTTTACTCTCATAATGGCGAATATTTGGCAAATTCGTAGAGCTCTGTACGGCGCACAGTGAAGAGTACCCACAGATTTTATTCTAGAGGATATTACATTGATGTTAGCACTTTTGAGTTGCCATAGACTCGATCCTAGACATTTGAGAAAATAGCTTTTAACTATAGGAATGTCCCGTTGCGCACATTGCGCGGTTTGGCTGGAGGTATTTTAAAAAATTCGCGACTTCGTCAAAGTTGGACAGAATATAACTGCTAAACCTTTAAAATATCGAAGAAAGTTGAATATCTTGCGTGTAAAACATTCAGCTTGTTGGAATAAAAAACTGTGTTTTGGCAGCGTCCAACATTTATAGCAAAATTTCAGAGTCTCCCAAGGCAAATTAGCCTGTTGTGAGGTCACCTTGAAAAACGTCTCAAAAAAAAAAAAGAAAAAAAATCAAATTGATCCAAATAAGTGCGATATTTGTACAAAATAGATAGAAAATGCGAGAGTCTCAAACTCCCTGAATCACCCCGTTTCTGTTATATGTCGACTCCGTGGCGCAATGGTAGCGCATCTGACTCCAGATCAGAAGGCTGCGTGTTCGAGTCACGTCGGGGTCAGCTTTTTTTCCCTATTATTTTGGTAAGCATTTGCATTGACAAAAACTTAAAAGCAGCCCTGAAAGAGTCCTGAAAGGGGGGAAAATAACCAAGTTCTTAAAAGAAATGAAAAATGCCGCTGTGTTGAAACCTGTTGTCTTTCCACCGGATGTTTAATGTTCTTAGAGGTCGGAACCGGGTGGGGAATTTATTTAGCTTCCGTATTAGTCTGAGTGAGCAGCCAGTGGTCTATACGGCACCTGGAACGATGGGCCATAGAAGCTTGGCAAGGAATTTCTCTGGAGCAAATGAGGGCCTGGAGGGTACTCCATATAATGCACTATATGGGGAGACTCCGCTCAAAAAGCGAAAACGTAAGGATATAGGTAAGGAAAAGGGTAGGGACAACTGCCACTTATTCGCTACCTTTTTCTTTACCTATATCCTTACGTTTTCATTTGTCACAAGATTGAAAACGGCACGCTTTTTGAGCGGAGTCTCCCCATATTGTGCATTCTATAGAGTACCCTCCAGGCCCTCACTTGCTCCAGAGGAATTCCTTGTAAGGGAAAACCCTTTTGAAACATCTCCAATAGACGAACCTAATGACTTACTCATACAAGCACTTTCCAGGGGCGATGGCATCACTTTTGCCTAAAAAAATCTTTACTTTCTTTTCTCAGACACTTGTTTCACTTTTGCCGCATTAGACTTACATTCATTTTATGATCAATCGCACCATCCCTACCATAAATCAGATTGAAATACTCCTACAATTTACATTTAAAATAGTATGTCACCAAAAGAGACTTGACTCCGTGGTGCAATGGTAGCGCGTCTGACTCCAGATCAGAAGGCTGCGTGTTCGAATCACGTCGGGGTTAGCTCTATTGTTTTGCTGTTATCTATTTTGACTATTTGGACTTTGACAGCGATTAAAAGGCGTAAAAAAAACCCCGAAGTGTAGCAGCTCTTGAGAGCTCGAGATTCGTGTGCTTGTTAGCAGCTGTTACTGTTTTTGCTAAGAACATTGTTTATTGTTGTTCACCGTATTGTCCTCTCTAAGTATATCAAGCCATTCATGAGACCTTACAAGAGCTGCTTACCCGACCCCTAAAAAACATCAGCCAAACTCTCTATCAGCGTTGCCAAAGCCTTTTTTTTTTGTTATAATGTTACGTTCACTGAGAGAAAAATAACCACGCAAAAAGAATTGGAATTGTTGGGTCTGTTTGCCGGGTAGCAACACCTTTAGTTTATCTTAAACAGCGTTTGACGAATTAAAGTAATAATATATCGGAGGGTCGAGATGATCAACAAGCTAAATAATGTTACTTCTCTCCTTTTGTCTCCATTAGGTATTCTTTTGTATTTAAAAAGGTATAAAAATGAGTCGAAAGGGTCAACACCGAATTTTGCCTCGTTTGTATGTCATAAGCGACCCATGAGTTCAAATTCTCTTTTATTTTTATTCGCACAAATGTGACAAAGAGTTATTGTACACAGTTCTTCTTATCATAACTTAAAAAACAGAGCTAAGCAGCAGCATAAGACGGTTGTAATTGTTTTTATTAGAGGCAGTTTACTAGGTTAACTGCACTATGTTCACGGCTCATCTGAGAGTGAATCAATCCACAGTCCACTTGAGATATACAGTCTTGCTGATTAATAATACGAGGCCTCTTACATTTTTAATCTGGCCACTGGTACATCCAAGGAAGCTACATGTAAGCTACATGTAAGCTACATGTAAGACATGACATCAAATAAATGAATTTTATTAATCACATCACATTGCTTCCAACAACAAAATGCACTTTGGCAGCGCCATCCTTACTAGCAAAGCAAAGACATAGCAATAAGCAGCCTTCCGAGAAATGAAAGCTAAGTTATGTACTCTGAAAAATGTGACGGCTAATTCCCTTATCACAGACTGTAATACAAATGTTATACAGTTTATCTTCTCTTTTGCCAGTCAATATCAGTTTCTCAGCTGGTCTAGGCTACTTCCTTCGGCGCGTGTTGGAGGACGCCATGATGGTCAAAATTCTGATGAAGATGTTGATCGTGTCCATGTATATTCCAATCGACCTGCAGAAAAACACAATTTTTTTCAACTTTCTCTTGGTCTTGATTTCTGGTTTTCAGTACCAAACTTTGCTTTAATCTGAACTAAAGCGGTTTTCAGTTGAGTATCGTAAAACCGAAACCACAGTAACCACTTTGAACAACCAAAATTACACAGGCAATCCAGTCAACCAATCGAAACTCGAAGGAAAAACATGAGGCTGACACGAAGCGCGAGAAGAGCCAGTCACGATCGGTTTTAATATTATTCCTGATTGGATGAAACTGAACCACAGCAGGGCAATGCAAATCAAAGCAAATTACTTTCGACACTCGAGTGAAAACTGTTCTAAAACAACCAGACTGCTGCGGAAATGCGCTAGTACACTTTGATTGACACTGGATGGACCGCACCGGGTTTTAAGCTAAGAAATCGTGGAGACTACGAGTAGTCTATCTTTCGCTTAGTCCAACGAGCAACTCCGTACATAAACCTCCAAAACAAATTGCCCGCGCGAAATCTGGAGCCTTCTGCTAGTTGCGATTCTTAAAGATGTTGTTTGTTTGATAAATATACTTTTTCTACGTTCGCAGACCCATGAATTTTGAGCTCAAAAGATGAAATAAAACATCTTGACGTACCCAGCGTGTATCATCCCGGGGGGAGGGGGGGGGAGGGGAGGGGGACTCCCATATAAAAAGGATGGGGGGATTCGTCGGAAATTTTGAACAGAACCCTTAAGAGGCACCGAGATCCTGTTTTGTGGGCGTGGCTTACATTTTTTTACCCCTAAGACCAGTGACGGATTTTGGGGAGGGGTCTTTTTGGGTAAAAAAAAAAATCGCAGAAGGAAGAAAAGCCGGCAGGGAAAGCAAAAAAGAAACAAACAAACAAACAAACAAACAAAAAACAAAAAAACGCCCCCCCCCCCCTACTACCCTCAGCTCAAGGTCTGGATCTACCACTGAAGACATGCCAATTGTAAAACAACACATTATCTACTGTCATATTTACCGCAAAAGCTCCTGCTGTGGATCTTTTGAGGATGAACACCCTAATAGGTATCAAAACTGCCCCTAAAAGGTACGACGAGGAACCCCATCCTTTTCATGCGGGTGTCCCCCCCGGGGACACCGACCGTCAATAAGTGAGTGTCTAGACTGGCACTGGAATGAAAAGGTGTCTACTTACGCATTGATAGGGTCATAAGGTCTGTCAGCATGCACAGGGTATGTCTCAGCACTCCTGATGATCTTCTGTGTGTCATACAACATAAAACCTCCAAAGATTACCAACCCGCCATATGTAGCAATGGACTGCAGGCCTGCACCCACCACTGAGGTGGCAGGGAGGAATAGGCTACCTGGAAATCAAACACAACAGACTGTTACCCTGTTTACTGCCAAAACCTTGCTCAGTTCTACACAGCTCACCAACAAAACAAGAAAATGATTGTACATTTATTTCATTTGAGTCCAATGTGTTCATTAGGTCAAAAATAAACATATTCAGAAGTTTCAAACGAATTGGAAAAAGCATTGCGAAGATACTGGAATGCTAAAACCACTGTTTTTTATCCTTCGTAATCGTAGAGCGGTCGGGAAAATTGTCGGATAATTGTCGGAAAACTTGTGACGTCACTGTTCGCGAGCTCAAGAATTGCGGGAAATTTGAAACTGTTTTAATTTCAAGTTTACAGTGAACTTCAGAGGAAAACCACTCAAAATCTAAAGACAATCAGTTAGCATTTTCAAGTTCACCCAGAACCTAAACCTTAAAAGAGAATGGCTTATGAAAATGAAAAGAGAATGCTTTACGCCCTCCAAACATTCGCGCGTTTGTGTAGAACATTTTACCGAAGACAGCTTCGAACAAAATCTTATGGTAAGGAGTTTGTTGGGATCCTCTTTCAAGCTCCGTCAACTTGCACTCAAGATTTTTGACTTCACTATGGGACGTTGCAAACCGGCAATTGGACAAAAAACGACGAAAAACAAGTGAATAATGCCCGCCGAACAGCGGGCGAATTCCTCGGCCATTTTCCAAGTACAATAGGCTTTGTATTTAGGTCCAAAACCTTCCCCACGAACGACTCACTGACACAAAAATGCAGCAATGTTCAAGACAACAATGACGTCACAAAGCAGTCTCAGTTCCATTCCTTCCGTTAAAGTGCGCGGTCATTTTGGAAACGTTTTCGTGAAGCCATCGGCTGTCTTCGTACTTACTCCTTTTCACGGCTCAGAAAGAACAATTTCCTCGTAATTTTCTTTAAATGTTTCTCTTTTTTTACCATTTTGTCGCTATAAAATGGCTGAAGAAAAGATGTCTAAATTTTGGTTCATTTGACCTTTAAGTTACCTATATTCAAATTTGAATTGGTAGCCCCACTTTTTAAGTTCCGCTCTCTTCTGACATTTCTTGTTCATTGAGTGAATTTGCAATCATGATATAGTAATACTATGGAGCTGTAAAGAAGGTAAATTCTGTACTTTAATCAAACATGGAGGAGAGATGCATGGGTTGGAAGAATTGCACTTAATTGATCATCTCTACTAAATAAACAGCATCACCATCATCTTTCTTGGAACTCTCATGTAGATGCCATTACAAATAAAGCTAATAGAATTTTAGGCCTGCTTAGAAGAACTTGTAGAGGTTGGAAGGACATCGAAACCTTGAAGGTGCTGTATTGCATATTGGTGAGATCGCAAGTGGAATATGGATCAGTTGTGTGGTCGCCACACACCGCAAGAAACATTGACAAGCTTGAGCGCATACAGCGGACGGGAACAAAATTTATTCTCGGAAAACGGAATTTTACCTATGACGAGGGCCTGAAATGTCTTAATCTGCTTTCGCTTGAAAAGAGGCGCTATCTTTTTGATGTCACATTTTTGTATAAGGCTTTAAATGGATACTTGAATGTGGATGTATCTCCGTTTCTGAACGTTTATTCTCAAGATGATGCGCATAGGGTTAGACATGTTGATGACTACTCCTTGAAGACAAATTTTGCTAGAACGACTACTTTTAAAAACACTTATTTTAATAGAATTGTTGAGATGTGGAATTCGATACCCTTAGATATTAGGTTATCTCCTAGTTGCGCAGTTTTTAAGTCGCGAATGAAGAGGTTTTTAGGTGAGGAATGAATATTTGATTTAATTTTATTTTTCTTGATCGTTATTACATGATTACTTATTTAGATTAGCTACATGGTGATCTGTCTCGCATGGAGTGTTCCACTCTTTTACAGATTATCCTTATGGCTTTGCTTGTTTGTGTATGCCTCCAGACTTAGATTTTAATTGCCATTAAATTGTAATAAATAAATAAAAAGCACTTGTCCCTTGATACACATTCCACTTCAGTCAGCAAGACAAGTCATGTACACTGTATAAAATGCAGTACTCTTGATGCAGCAGCTCTCAGTGCTAACATTTGGCAATGGATACTGTTATCTCTGTTATTATTAGCCTACCCAAGCATGCCATGCAAACACCACCAAGTCCAATAGCCAAGGGACCACCCCAGGTCAGAAATTTGCCATCAGGTGCACAGGCAGCAGTCAGTGATAAGGCCCCAACGACACCACCTGTTACAGCAGCAGCCCTCAGGACTAATGGACCTCCAAGTAACATCAGAGGTGCAATAAGGGTCCCAATAAGAGCGCTGTGACCTGTAAAGTGAACATACAATACTCGCTTAGAGTACATGAAGATACATGTATATTTGTACACTAGCTACACAACCAAGATAGCTGAGAGGGCCAAGAATAGACTATCTTCCAACAGTCAGAATGCTTCATGGCTGGTTTACATTGTAATATTTTCTGTGTATTGGGCAAGGTATACTTTCTGTTTTTATGGCATGAGAGCCATATAGTTTGGTAGATTCTAAGTGAATTAAATTCACTCAGAAACTGTTCTTGTAAGACATACATGTAACCCATTTTCAATGTTCTTTTTTCTTGTCTTGTGGTTTGAATTACTTGTTGTCACAACTCTTTCTTATTCAGATAGCTGTTAAGTACATTTTTGAATCTCTTGTTAACCAAAATTCTTCAGGATCTCTAGTGTTACATTACAATACTGCAGGATCACACAGGATTGCTGCCTTGCTATATTTGATCTAAACATACATGTACTTTGGGTTCACAGAATAAACTTCTCTTGGATGTATTACATTGTAAAAGTATAATGCACATCATAACATCTGTATTACTATCAAAATATTTCATCAATTGATTTAAGTTTCAGAAGATCTTTAAATATATTAATTAAATTAACTTTAGCAGAATCAACCTTGCCTGCTTAAGAAAACTGTATGTTTCAATGGTTTGCCGCATTAATTGGTGTGATCATTAACTATATGACACCTTTACTTATGTTTACTTACTTTACATTTTTTAGTTGAAGGCTTAGAACTTTAACTATAGATAACTCAATGACTCAGCTAGCGCTTCCACTTAAAAGTAATTATCAAATAACAAGTGCATCGTGCTGTACGGAAGATGCGTGCATGGGATATCCACGGGCCTCCAGTGTGACCAGCCAGCCCCTAGACAGTATAATGCTCCCATGGCTGGCAATCCCTGCAACCCAGCCATGAGCCCCCAAGCAGTCTTCCAGGCACCTGTCACACTGAGTTAACACTAGAGATAGGGAGGGAAGGGGGGCAGAAAGATGTTGATGAATAGACTAAAATGACCATTCCAGGGAATGCCATGCTGGAACACACTAGCACAATGGCAAAGAGCACTAAGCATGCAATACCATGTGAATACCGCTGACTGGAAGTACCAGCTACTTTTTGTTGTTAACTTTGTTAAATTGCATTTAACAGCATTTACATTGAATTCTCTCTCTCCATAATCCACGTGAGAGGTGTGACAAGAAAGCAAAAGAACGAAGTAGAAATTTGAGTGACTTGAGAGCAGTTTTGGTGCTGTTACTGCTTTGGTTGTCCAAATCAGACAAAATAAATGTTGGAAAAGACTTTCTCAAACCCATTAACAGGGATCCATATTGGTTTTTTTTCCAAGTCATCAGCCAGGCAAGTATGCCAGATGACATACTTGCCCCGGTAAAACTTTACTTGCCTGTTCAATAGGGAAGAATGGCAACAGAACAGCATGTAAATGGAAAGGTTACGTTTTTATTATTTTCACATGACCAGTTGAGATCCCAGTACATCTTGACTGTAGCGTGACTGTTGAAGGGCACAGAAAATCCAGGTACAAATGAAAATGAAGGCCCCTTTGACTGTCATGAAGGCAGAAAGGAATGCTTTCACTCTTCCTGCTTGTATTTGGCTTTTTGCCCTTTATTGACCAAGCTTGTTCGGTCAATATGGCTGGATTTTGGCCTCCTTTTTTTGCGAGTTTATGGACCTCGACTCCGTCTTGGTCCATAAACCCGCAAAAAAAGAACATCTTGACCTCACGCTTGGTCAATAACCCATATATCCCAGACAGCTGACTAAAATGATGATTTTATTGCAAAAGACAACTATAAATCTTTCTCTGTTTTCTAAAAGTTCCAAATGGATGATAAGTGGTCAGAATGCAGGAAACTCATTAGAAAATTTAAGATATGTTTTTTTTTCTGGTAGAGTCACACTAAATTTGTCCAGTGGATGAGTTTTTGCATTGTTTTGCTCCTCCCTATGATTTTTTAGTCTTTGTGGATGTCCGGACAACTGCAAATATGGATCCCTGCATTAATAATTCATCAAGTTTAGACAAAGAAATCATGACCGTAACGTTATTTGGATATATGAGCTTAATTAGCAAAGATTTTTATGATTTTTATTTCTCTGTTTCTCCTTAGTTTTTGTTTTGATCAAGAAGACATGTCAAACAACAAAGACTGTGTTTGACCACATTACCAAACACCTTGAAATTCAACAAAAATACATGTACGTGTCATATTTTTGACTCTCTTCTTGATGTTTGGAAATGTGGTCATACACAGTCTTTTGTGTTTGATATATTGACTGAGTAATTTGCATGCTTGACAGCAGCATTTAAGTTTGTCTCACAGTAGGCGTGTTCAGAAAAGACTGTTGTCACATGTCAAATCCCAGTCGTGGAAAGAAACCAAAACTTTTTTTTTATCAAATCCCTCAGATTTCTGCTTTGCCTGCAGATTTATTACATCTCTCTTGTGATAGTTGTCATCAATCTTACCAATATTCAATGTTCAAATGTAGTACAGTTGAATGATTGTATTATTCACTTGAAGTTTCAAAACTAATTCTAATTGGGTTAAGTTAATAAAAGTATTGGTCATTCCACTTCAGCTGTTGTGACTATCTTACCCATTTGAAAAAAAAAGAAATTGCTATTTTCACTTACCAGCCCAAGCGAGGTGTTTTCCATTCAGTCCTGCCTCATACGGCAGACTCATGCAGAGTATAGAACTCCCTATTGTAGCAATCATTCCTCCACCAACAACCTGTAGAGTTACCAAACAGCATTAGACCAAAGTTTCCCTTGCACCAGTAAAAATAATGGTTTCCATAGCATTTACAATGTAGCAACTATATACATGTACTGTAGAAAACCCTTTCTGTCCCCTACCCTGGTTGAGATGCAACTTTGTATGGTAACCGTCAACATTAAAATCGCAGGTACATCTGTAACTGACTTCAGTCAAATTTGGTCAGTTGAAAGATTAACCCATCTCCAACAAAAGTAATTTATGAGATGTGCATTTCTGTGTGGTCACTCAGGCTGTAACTTTTAACTGCAATCTTGAAAATGTTCTGTAACTTTTGAATGCAAATGAACAAACTAAGGAAAACCTAAACATGATTTTAAAAATTAAAATTCCAAAAAGAAAACATGAAAAAAATTCCTAATGAGTTGGTCAGGAACTTAGCCTGCATAGCCTGGCAATTTTTAAGCAATTTGAGCACACTAAAAAGCTGCAAAGCCGCGATAACAAGCGCCAAAGCCACGTTAATGAGCAACAAAGCCGCAAGGAGCCTGGGAGAGAGACAACTGAATGACTGCTTGCACGGATTACTGGCATTTTTAAGCGATGATGTGTTGTGTGATGTCATCGCTTTATGCTGGCATCCATGCATTCCTTTGGATAGTGATTTCGCATACATGTAGTTTCGTTGCGCTCATGTCCATGCGCTCATGTCGCGCACAATTTATCCCCCTGTGGGGGTGAAATGCACTCTGGGAGTTCCTTTGCTGCTTTCCTTTGCTGTTTGTAGGTTCAGCAGAGTGCTTTTAATTGTAACTTTTAAAAGAAGATTTAGGGGTGGATTTTGGTGTATACAGTATCGGATAAATTTGCGTTCATGGGCAAACTCATAATAAGAACATACTGTATCCTCCATTCATACAAGTTTAGATAGACAAGTAAGTCGCACAGGCGATAGGTGAAGGCTTTGCGGCTTTCCTTTGCTGTTTGTAGGATCAGCAGACTGCTTTTAATAGATATGACAAGTATACAGTTAAAACGACAAATTAATTTCCAGTGAGGTAATTAGTGTTGCCAAATATTTTTAAAGATAATAAGGTGTCGATTTCAGAGAGAGTAACTTTCCTTTGCGGGTTTCCTTTGCGGCTTTCCTTTGCTGTTTGTAGGATCAACGGAGTGCTTTTAATCTCAGCTCTTAAACGAAGATTTGGGGGTTGATTTTGGTTTTTTCAGTGTCAGATAAATTTGTGCTGACTGGCAAACTCGTAATAAGAACATATCGTCCATAGATACAAATTTAGATACTCAAGCAAGTCACACACGTGATAGCTGAAGGGTCTGCATAAAATATATGAATTGGTAGTGCAGTTGCATTTTAGCCAGTCTTAAAGTGAATTGAATGAGCATTGTCTGAATTGAATGAGCACTGTGAGAGCATTGTATGAGCACTGAAATATACAGTTTACAGTAGTGATAATGAAGTCAGGGTACGATTCATTTGCAGTTTTCAGTTTTTTATGAAGTTTTAGAAATGTGCTGTTTTATATTTTCTGTCAACGAAAGAGTGGTTGTGATTAAACAGTCGATAATCGTTTTGTCATGGTAAAGACAATACGAATGTTCATTGATGACAAGTATACAGTTAACAACAAAATTAATTAATTTTCAGTGAGGTAATTTGCGTTGCCAAATGTCTGTAAAGGTAATAAGGTGTCGATTTCAGAGAGAGAAACTTGTACTTTGCGGCTTGCCTTTGCTGTTTGTAGGATCAGCGGAGTGCTTTTAATTTCAGCTTTTAAACGGAGATTTTGGGGTGGATTTTGGTTTATACAGTGTTGGATAAATAATTATTTGCGCTTGTGGGCAAACTCATAATAACATATCTTCGATACATACAATTTTAGATAGACAAGCGGGTCGCACAAGCGATATGACAAGTCAAGAGAAAACGATTTTCTCTTGGACAAGTATATGGTTAAAACAACAAATTAATTTCCGGTGAGGTAATTAGCTTTGCCAAATATCTTTACAGATAATAAGGTGTTGATTTCAGAGAGAGGAACTATTCAGCGGAGTGCTTTTTATTTTAGTTATTTAATCTTTCTTTTGGGTTGGTACATTTTGCTGACCCCCTAGCACATGACTAACTAGATGGACCTGGTACATGAACTACTTGAATGAACCACCAATGGACTACTCTAAATGTAAACACCTAAGAATTAGTTTGTCTGCTTATGTTCCAATCTTCTAGGAACAATTTTTAAACATCATCGCTTCTGCATGCATTGCGTGCCATTTATTTGTTAGTCCAGTAAGCTGGCATAAGGGCCATTGCCATTGGATCAGGAGGCTAACATGTCAATGAAAATCTCCCAAGGGACAGGTCCAAGGAACAACACTAATTACAATGCAGATCTTTCACATGGGAACAGAAAATAACTTGGAAAGGGTTGTCGAAAGCATTATCGTGCCTGATATATTCTTTGGGAATATCGCGAAATTGTTAACCGCCAAACCCGAGCAAGAAACAGTTGTAAATAATTTTCCTTGAGAGAAAGATGTGATGGCTGTTTACCCAACAGGCTCTGGCAAAAGCATGATTTTTACTAGTTTGTTAAAAATAGTGGAACCGGAAACGCCTTTACATCTCATTTAGGATACAAAATGATGTTGTGACGAAGACTCATTCAAGCATAACAAAGACAAGCAGAATTGCGGTGCTTACGAGAACCAGTATCATTATTATTTCGCTGTTTAAGAGCATCATCAACGACCACATTTCAAAAATATTATCGAACGGGTGAACTTCACATCAATGGAATTGTTGTCTGATGTTTTATGTCCTTTTCTTGCTTGACGACTTCAATCTGGCAATGAAACGGTCATTGGCAATAAACGTTTACATCTGCTTGAATCATCAGAAACTTTGATCGCTGCTTGCTTCTCTTTCCGTAAGCTCAAGTAGATGAAATTATGAAGTTCAAAAGCATTTCTTATTTTACGTGCACAGGCATGGCACATATGATCAGATGATGTGTCTGATCTTTCTATTTCTAGACCAATTTTAGATTTCTGACAAAGTGCCATTTTGAAATCCTTCACCCTTAGAGACCTTGAAAAGGTTTTGCATTATACATTCTCCGAATTTGATCTTGAGCGGACAACAACAAAGTCTACAATAATTATCGTTTACGCTTCTCTCGATTCCTTCCTTGACAGGCTCTTTCAGCGTATTTTCCTTCACTGCCATCAAACAAACACCACATTGAATAGTTTTGTTTTGATAGACTCTACAGTATCACAGTGACTTTTCCCTGCCACGTTGGCTGGAGGTTTCTTATTACAATCTATGTTCTGATTAGCTGTGTTAATATGATACACAAAACCTGTCATCGGGTTGTCAAAATATGTAATAGGGGGCAGCAGTAAAAATGCAGGTAATCCAGGCAGGTGGTTCCTCACGGCTTCAACGCTTTGTGTGCTTGCACTCGAATAGCTTAAAAAATTGCTTTAACTGCCAAGCTACGCAGGCTATCAGGAACTTTAAAAAGATGATTTATAACTTCCAGTTTAGACTTCGCAGAGAATTTATTTTCTGGAAAACTTGATGAAATTTTTGAATAACCAGATCTAAAAGCTTGAATTTGATGTAGGGTTTAGGGTATCTGTGATGTTATCACAAGATGCTAATGCACTGGATTGGAGACACCCCTGAAGGTACATGGTAACCATAATGAAATGATTGTTTTAGTGGGAAGCCAGTTTAAGCAATCTATTAAATCCATTTTGAAATCACTGGTTATCCTTTCAATCTGATTGGTTCTCAGTGGTGTGATTTACATGTATTCACAAATCGCCCTATTTTTTGCTCTAAATGAGCTCTAAATGAACATGGGACAGTAGAACAAAACAACCAATCAGATTTCAAGGTTAGTTTAAAGTAACCAATAAAATTTTAGGAAAATGAAAGACAAAAAGCCATTGTGTGGCAAATTTTGCACCTATTATTGCCAAAGCTTTGTTGTTTGTGGTTTTTTATTTCACAACAACTGACAAAATTAATTACACTAGCTGCACCTTCAAATGCCTTCTCCCAAGACAACTAGAAGCCTCAGCCTGAACCACAGAAGAAAGAAAGGCCTTGCATCATTGATCAAGGTGATGAAAATTGAACTCTTAAGCATGAAGTAAACTGTTTTTGTTCTGAGTTCAGAACTGCTTGTCTTTGTTATGCTTGAATGAGTCTTCGTCACAACATCATTTTGTATCCTAAATGAGATGTAAAGGCGTTTCCGGTTCCACTATTTTTAACAAACTAGCCACTGGAACAATACACCAAAATCTAAAATTTAAGGGAATAAAATTGTGCAATTTCAAAATGGATCTAATAAAGAGGCAATTGAACTTCCTATTGTGCAATTTTGGTCTGAAATCATACTTGTGATTTCAAATCGAGCTCGTGCTGCAGGCTTGTTCGATTTTGAAATCACGCATATGATTTCACACCAAATTGCACTCCACTCAGTTCAATTACCACTATAAATTGCTTTCCTAGAGGGAGCCTGAAAAAGATTTCAACATGTAAAAGATGCTTTTAACCAATAAACTTTGCAATGCCTGAGTTTACAGCTGAAATATCAATCTGACTGAAAAATATCAGGTTAAAAGTGGTGATGTGTATTGCAATACCAAACATGAAGAGCCCAACTTCATAATTTAATGAAAAATTCACGATGATGGAACTTACAAGCCAAGGACTTGCTCTCATCAATGTATAGACAGCTCTGCTTTGGCTAATAGCATACGCTGTCCCAGCTGTCAATGCTAGACTGCCAGCAAAATATGAATAAGTTGACCTCACTCGGTCACGCACCACTTGAGGCCAAACCATAGCACGGTCAATTGCACCCACTTCATTGGACAGCCCTAAACCATAATAACATAAGGCTCCCACTCCAAACAGGGCAGCTCCGCCCACCACAGCACGTCCAGTTGTTTCAGCTAGATGTAATATTAAAAAACTTCAGACAAGTTTTTAGAAAAACTTCACACAAACTTGGTACATGGTAGGTAGGTAAAGTCTGCATACCAACCAAGTCGCCCATCAGGCTGGTGCTTTCCTCCAGTTTCAGTAGCATGAGCAACTAGGAGTATTTCCACTCTACCTGGATGGGATGCTAGTCCATTGCAGGGTTACCCCCCAGCATTAAATTCACCGACACCCATTTATACACCTGGGTGGACACTGTGATAGTATTGTATTGCCAAAGAACACAACACAATGTCCTGGCCAGGGCTTGAACCTGGACCACTTGATCTGGAGGGGAAAGCTCTACCTGTGAGGCCCTGCTATTCCACAACTTGTTAGATGACCACTGTTAAATCACTGTATTGTTACAGGGCTCAAAATAACGGCCGGTCAACGGACTATGTCCAGCCAGAATGGTGACTTGACCGGCCAAAAACTTCACTCGCCGGTCATGATGAGATGGTAACATTGTTCATTCTTAAATAAACAATTAAATCCTCAACTGTAAATCTTAGATTTCTAATCTCTTTTTTATTATGACCTCTCGCATGAAAACATACATCACTGGGTATTTGTTCGAACGGCTAAAAATTGTTCGCTTGCTGTTAGTCATGCGTTCAAGATCGATAGGAATGCAATTTGAACTTAACTGGAGTTATCTGTTCAGAAAAAATATTCACGACAGCCGTTTGAACAACTGCTGCTGTTCGTTCAAAAAACATTCTTATCTGTTAGAATGGCAGAGGTTTTCAATTCAGAATTCAAAACTATTCAGCCTTTGGAACAACAGAGGTTTTCTGTATGGCAAAAGGAATCTGATCAGATTCAGCTCAGTTCTCGTGATGCTTTAGATTTGTCACAGAGCACCTCTCTTTGTTGGTGTATATTTCAAAGGTATTGTTCTACAGATGTAAAGATATTTGTTGTTTCTTTCACTTTCACTGTACAAAAACCAATAAACAAGATGCCAAAACAAGACTTTTCGCTCGATTGTCAAGTTGTGTCCAACTTAGACACTATGGGACTCTGGGACATCAAAACACACATATTGCAGTCTGCTTCGATTCCATCAAGCTTTAAATGAAACATTGAGCATGAACCCAGTGTCTAATTTAGAACCAATCAACAAAAGTTACTGTTACAAAATGGACAAAAACAATATGTAGCAACAAATCAACATCTGTATCTGTAAATTTATGTATTTTGTTCGCAAATGAAATTTGAGACACTCTCAACTCGTTGCTTAGCATGTGACCAAAATCTACCCACTATCATGGTAAAATCTACTGAATAATGGTCATTAGTTCTTCATGAACAAAAACTCTCTCTAAAATATGACTACAACAGAGTTTAGAATTTTTATGGCTTACACTTTAGAACTTTTAGTTTAGTCACATCATTAAGAAACTTCCCAACACTTGTTGTGTAACTGTAGCTGTATTTGTACTAACATGATGATTTGTTGTGCGTTTGCACGGGTGAGAATTGAGGAAACACAAACTTCTTCTTCGGCTATATTTGTTAACCAAGTTACTTCTGAAGCCCAAATTAGAATCTGCTGATACACATTTTGATGGACATCATAAATACTTTAAATTGTAGAACATCAAAACAGCAGCTCATGGAATTAAATATACCGATCGAAAAATTTGAAGTTTCATCAAATACGCATCCGTTCAATGCTTTTTCTTTCGCAGGTGACAAGAATTCCACTGGTACCATGTCGCTTCATTGAGCTGCTGAGCCCTGCCAAGGCTATCTTTGGTTAAGTTTTAAGCTTTTCTTTGTATTAAGCCAATTTTTAAACAGTCTATCAACAACTGGAACAAACAAATTATATTTGTGGGTTTAAATAGGCCAATATTACTTAAATTTTTAAAAATATCTTGACTGGTCAGAAATGAGACGTAACTGAGCTAAAATTACTTGGGCCGCTCAACATGACCGGTCACAGTCTGAAAATTATTTTGAGCCCTGTGATATATACTGATATGATTTCTTGGTATCTGTAAAATTGATATTTTTTATCAGGGGCTGGTCTTTTGTGAAAGTGTTCTGTCACTGTACACGTTAAGTCCATTACAACATTTAGTCCTTTCATTAGTGTAATACAGAGAAAATTAGTGACCACCAACTAGGGTTCTAATACAAATGTTGATGAACTTGTAAAAACACTATTTGGGTTGCTGGAAATGCATGGGGATAACCGGTAAATCTCAGACAAAGATTAAGTGGCTGAATTGACATGTACAGTGTACAAGTATAATGCACCTATCATTGTTAAGCCGCTTGGGGGGGGGGGGGGGGGGGAGGGGGGGCAAAGGTGGGGATTTGAACTCCGATCATCTTTTCAGTTCAAATGCCCAACCCCAGGGAAATTAAACTTGGTCAAAAGAGTGCAAATTCCCCATCTCAGGGATATTAGTGTTGTTCAAAAGAATGCAAATTCTCCACCTCTATCTAGAAAAAGGCATAGGTCTGTCAAAAAAGAATTACACATCAAAAAGTTGTAAATATAAGGCTACAAAACAACAACTTTAAAATGCAACGTCTGTTTAATATAATTTCAATTCATTTGAGCTTAAAGTAAAAACAGTCTTATGTTATGTAGGATTTGGAAATTTGTTTGCATACACAACTTTCAAAATACAAATCAATGATGTTTAGCAATGGAGTTAACCTTTAACTAACGAAAAACTAAGATCTGCAACAAAGGCCTTGTTTACAGAATAATTATCTGCAACAATGTTCAGTTCAACATCAAACTTCTGAGCATCTCATGCACAGCCAGCAATCTGGAACAGTTTGTTTCCAGTCATTCTCGGTCATCCAAAATGGTGGATATCCAAGTCAGTCTACTAACAGTTGAAGTCAAAAGTTCCGATATCCGGGCGAATGATCAAAAGTCTACCCAACCACGGGTAGACTTGTTATGCCTATGCCTGGCATCCCCCCCCCCCCCCCGCCCCCAGCAGCTTAACATGATAGGTGCACAAGTTCTGCCATATATTATACTAAAAAAGTAATTCTCATGTACTGCTAGCCTGGATAGCAAGGTCTATTCACCTTATTTTCATTATTCATAAACACATTCTTGACATTAACTTTACGTCATGTACTGATTGATCAAAGATATTTTTCGTTGTTGGTTACCCTACATGCACATATATACGTAGCAACAGGTGCAAAGTTTCTAAAGGAAAGCAACACATGCAGAGAAGTAATAAGCTTATCTTACCAGTAATACCAGGAGCTTTTGTAGTTCCTTCCCAAGATCTCCATGCCTTAGTTTCAGTTTGATAAAATCTGTGGCAGTTCTCCCTTGGAAATCGCGCCATCGTTTTTGACGAATTTTGAATCGAAAAAGTCGAGAAATTTCGAAGAGTAGCTTGAGAACATCGTCCTGCTATTCTCAATGCGAACATCTTGTCTCTCACGGTTGATAATAATAATAATAATAATGTACAAACTTCGCGCAATTATTTTCACAAGTTGCGTCAAATCAGTCTGCGCACCAGCGAAAATAGGCATAAATTTTTCAGGCTACCGCTGACCACTGACACTTCTTTTTGCAGTGGAATCGTTGGGAGAATGAGATGCGATCCAAACAGCAAGGAAGTCATTTAGTTTAATCACAAAACATTCCAATTTATATCTTTATAAATAAAACGGTCTGGTCCCAAATAAAGCTCTATAAATCAAACCCTTGTAACGCAATAACGTCCAAAGACAAAGGTCACGGTCACGCTATCGGTACATGAGCTTCGGCTACCTGTGGCATGGCAGCATGGTGTGTTGATGGAAAAAAAAAAAAAAAAAAAAAAAAATAATAATAATAATAAAACAATAAACTTACGTCATGTTTTACATGTAACTGATCTTTCTTTTATCC
Organism: Orbicella faveolata; assembly: GCF_042242905.1. NCBI lineage: Eukaryota > Metazoa > Cnidaria > Anthozoa > Scleractinia > Merulinidae > Orbicella > Orbicella faveolata. The sequence goes on from NW_028301563.1 coordinate 22,873,877, forward strand.
AGTGAAAAGTATGGTAAATTCTTTCCTTTTTCTATAACACAGCTATAGCTAGCTAGCTAACGAGACGAACAACAAACAAACAAAAAAACAGCTACGGGAAGCTTTTCGGCATGGGTTCCTGGATACGTAGACGAAATAATGCAACCTCCAGATCTATACAATTGTTTTTTAAAATTTCATCTCGCGAATTGTCCGTCTGCCTGGGTCAGTCTACACTAGCCTGCAATGTACGTTTTTTTTCGCGTGTTCGGAGTCACTCCCTTAGACACCTTTTCGTCTCTCAGCAAGCCCCTCCCGAGTTTGAATCCAAGATGGCGCTCGATTGGTCAAAATACGCTTGCTCGCCAAAATACGCCTGCATTGCATGTAGGCGATGCAGGCTAGAAATAGCCTACGTGTGGCCGTACCTACCTAGCCTGCGCCTCAGGAGGTGGGTACGGCTACACGTAGGCTAGCTAGAAAGACCACGGCTACAAAGACAGACCATTGGCTAGCCGCTGTTCGGGAAATTGAGCCCACATTCAAAGCTGTGAGGTGAGGTTTCGGATTTCCTAATATCATGGGCTGGCCAGTGACATCACGGTCATCATAAACCATTGAGGAATAAAAAGCACCCTGTTGATAAATTTTGACATTTAATAGAAAAGTTTTAACTCCAGTATTGAGCGGTATCAAGATTATTTCAGCTAAAACAATGTGGACAAATCCTCCTTTTAAAAATACAGACTATTTGAACGTGCGTATAACATAAACCAGAGTAAACTAACCCAGCAGGGCTGCGAAATAATAATTAAAAAAAACCCAGCGCATATTTCCGTTCGTGAAAGATTTGAAAATCATCACCTCAAAGAGTAAATAGACGAAAGTTTACATTTATCTTCAAAAACACATACATTTGCATAAATGCTGCTTAGAAAATTCCTACGCATAATAGAAAAATAACATCTCTCATTTACCACGAGAAACAGTTTGTATTAACACCGTTTGATTGATCACATAAAAGTTCTCCTGACAAGATTGAACACTGAATTATTCTTGGCTCTCGATCAAGTACCAGTTAATTCGCTGCAACGGATGTTCTTGCGTATGCAAATTTCATGTAATCCTGTTCTTCAAATGTCGTCCGCAATATTCGTAATTTCTTCCATTTCATCTTCTACTTCTCGTATCTTGGCTCTCCAATTATTGATTTCTTCCGTGATAGAGTCGGATAACCTCTCCCATTTGGCGTGCTGCCTCTCAGCATCGTCGAGTCTGACGTTGGCCATTTTCAGTTGTTCTTCCAGGAACTGTATCTTCTCTTCAGTGACTTGTTCTCGTTCAGATGCGTCTTCGTCCGCTTGCTCGAGATCCTTAGTTTTTTCCGATATTCTTTCTAACGACGCTTCTAACATCTCGACTGCACGAAGACTTTTTTCTTCTCGCTCTTCCGCAGACTTCAGATCGCGCTCTATCACAACAAGGCGTCGCTTAGCTTCAATCAACGTGTGGTGCTTTTCTTCTCCTTCCTTTGCAGCTTCAGTGATAAGAGATTCCAGTTCCAAGATTTTCTCATCCCCTTCTTCTTCATTTTCCTCTAACTCTTTGCGGCACAACTCTTCTTTTTCTCCTTTTTGAGTGACCTGCTTTAGTTTCTCTTCCTGCTCATCCAAGCGCTTGTTAACCTTGTCCAAATCGGCCAGGAGTAGTCTTTTCCTTCGCTTAATTCCTTCGGCCTCTGTTGTGTATTTTTCTTCTTGCTCTTCGGCTTCTTTTAGCTGGGATTTTGCGTCAGCCTCCCTCTCTTCGGCCTTTTCTATGTCTTCTTTAAACTGGGTCAGTTTTTCTTTGAGCTTATTAAGAGACATGCTGGCGTTTGCTTCAGACGCCAGGAAGATGGACGAATAAAACAACTAAAACGAGCTGCCGCCTATCAAATGAGGTACGAAGGCGTTTGAGTCCCGTGATAGATGAGTAATAATCAACCAAGGTATTCATTGTTTAATCAACAACTGCAAAATGAAAGGACAATCACACTTCACTTGCATCACCCCTAAAGATTGGCTCATGTTATTTACCCAAGGGATCAACAAAACAATGAAAAGAGATAGCTATCAATCAAGCTCTTTGGCTGAGTAATTTATTCACAGATATCTGGCTAAAACAATTATTGAGCAAGCATCAAAATGTTACCACGAGAACAGCTAAAACTTAAAAGCTGATCTTGGCGCGGCTGAAAGTTGTTGATGATCACAGTCGAACTGAGTGCCGTGTCGCATCAGGCATCTTTCATAACACAACAAACTACGAGAAATTCCGGAATAACCAGAACCCTTTGTCGGAGATCGAATTTTGGTCTGCCGGGCGGAATTCAGCGGTTCTGTGCATGTTAATCTGAAAAATCTCGAATCCTTAAATTAAAGTGGTGGTGTCGGTACGAACAGTCCGCACGGCTATTAATTTCTGCTCTCCACTCACAGTTAACATAGATTGATTAGATTGACTTGATCATGTTTATTTGACCCCGTGTTATTAGCCATTGAAAGAGATGGCAATCTTTCAGGGGTTCGCTCGACTTCGGAAATAAAATAGTAGTAGTCTGTAGTAGGATTATTTTTCTAACTGAACAGGTTTCTAATGTTTCTACTTAAGTGGCGTTTCACGCAATTATCTTTTTATCTTTCAGGCATATAACGTAGGTAATGTAATTATCAACGAAATAATCAGTTAACCGTGACTAAGAGCCAATTAAACTGAGCCAAGGAATCGCAAAAGACGTACAGGATTAGGTTCGAAAGTCAAGATTATGGAGCGTGTATAGTCTATCCACAGAAGCGTCTGTTTTTCTTCGAGTCAATTTTTCTTCGAAGGCGCGAGAGCGGAGAGCGAGTTGGAGTGAGTAGGCAGAACAATAATAATACTTTTGTCTTTCCCCTAGCCCACCCCGTTGCGTTTTGGCTTGTTCATATCCCTCGCGGTTGATCGTTTGCTTGCGATCACAAGACAAAATAGGGGGTCTGTGGAAAGAAAAGAGTAGCTTTTGTTACCGTTTATACATTTTAGTTTGCCGCTGCGATGAAAACTGGGGTAGGGCGTGACAACGTGGTTAAGAATCAAGGGAGTGAATGCACCACCCACTCCAGAAGCTCATGGGCTCCTGCTCACCTCCATTACAACCTGTATGCGGTTCATATTCCGAATTTCAGTCGCACCTCCGGTTGCGACCACCTCTCGTAAGCGACCACCTCTCCCCAGCGACCAGTTTGCCAAACTACTAAAGGTTTCTAAGTCAAATCACTATATTTGAAACCTCTTGTAAGCGACCACCTCTCGTAAGCGACCGCGACCACTTTTAGAGTTAAAAGTTTGAAATTTTGTTTTGTTTTTAACCTTCCGTAAGCGACCACTTGAAAGATAATAGAGCGAAAATTGGATAATGAGGTGTTGTAAAATAGTCTTATTCTTGGGTTGTACAAGAGATGGAAACTTCTCAACCGGATTTTTTTCTCGAAATTGACTTTTCACATGAGTAAAACATTTAAAACATGAGGTAAGTCTCAATATGGTCTAAGCCCGCGAAAGCGACCACCTAGGTTTGACATTTTGGGTAGTCGCTTACGGGAGGTTCGACTGTATTAAAACAAAACATAGTAACTCATAAAATCAGCAGTGATGGAAATTCTGATCTTGACAAGTTCGCGCTTCAAAAAGGACAAAAGTGGTGAAGATTTGTTGAGCATGACAAATGAGGATTCCACCTGTCAATGTAAGTACATTTGTAACTGTCGACATCGGACGATCAGTAGCCACTAGTCGACCAAAATTTTCTTTTTCTTCTTTCTTTCTATTCATAGTGTGCAGTGCAAATGCACGGAAATTTCTACGTCTTCGGTTGCACTACGGGATTTGAGAAATAAACAACGCCTGCTGGCATTTTATCTTTAAAACAACAGGTACCCGAGTGGTACACGAGCTTCACGCTCAATTCACGCACCGCAACGCGAAAGGATTATGACGAGTAAGGGTAGCTTCCTACGAAGATACGAACGTCTACTGAAACAAATAGCTATTTACGTAGACCAATAATTACGTGCTACCAAATTCCGAAAGCTGCGGGAAGTCAACACTTTGGAACTTAATCGTATCAGTATCGCAAAAAACCAAAATACTGGCTTGACCTTTCATAGTCATTTCATATCTTCAGCAGGACGCTATAGTGTATTTCGCAGAGAATAAGATGATATGTTCGTAAATCGTTCCACTGGGTTTGCAAAACTGGTTATTTATCAAGCGTTCCCGTTGATTTCGACGTGGCATATAACAGTTCGGGGCAGTGTTTATGTAGTCACCCCGAGGGAGCCTGTTCAATTTATTTGTTTACTCTCTTTGTTTCTGGCAATACCTGGAAAATAGCGATACTTAACATACTGTAATGAGCTAAGTGTATTAGACCACATTAATAAAGGTTACTTACTTACTTACTTTTAATTATGATTGGCCTTCATCACACGATAACCTGGCGCTGATTGGTCCTTTAATAATTTCCACGCGATTTCCAGATGATGTCCAGCTGATCTTTACGAACAAAAGGAAAGGAATTCAGCGCTTGTTTCAGCAGACAGACATTCGTTGCAGAGTGATGCATGACGAGCCAAGAGAATGCCTTCATAGTAGCCTAGTTTAAGACGGGGGATAGAAGGGGTTCTAAAGGGGGGGTTAAGCACCGAAGTGGCTAGGTAGGATTCTTAAATGGAGGGGGACAGAGTGGCGAATGTGTAAGGTATAAGTTACTTTATCCCATTCGCTTCCATTGTTATGAAACATTTATTGAAAGCTGCCTGACGACTCTTGTGAGAAATCTTCCATTGAAAATTTCCAGACCAGTTAGGGAAACGAGATGTTAAAGGTTAGATTTCTCCAGGAGCCCCTGATTTCTCATTATAGTCCCCGTTTTTATGTTTCGGCGACTCGCTCGTAAATTCATGGTTCAATTCTGGGTGCCACTATCTAGCGGAAAATCCCCGGAACAAATCTGCCATTCTAGCCCGGGAGAGGGGAATGCTTTTAAGCAAATGACACTTAACTCCAATGCCTCTCTCCACCCTTAAGAGTATAGATGAGTACCGCGAGCAAACTATTTGGAAAACTGGACAAATTGCTGAAGGCCAGCCTAGGCGTAAACTTTGCCCAGGATTTCACAACCGGGTGTTATCAGTAAGATTTGTATTAACCTTCATTCCGTTTTGGATTCATGCATTTGTTTTCCTTCATTTAATTCAGCCAGGTGAAAATCGTTTTTCACCCGTTCTGAGATGTCAAGAAAAAGCTGTCCACGAGAAGTGCACCTGGAAAGTTTATGTTACGAGAACTGACAGCCGTGAAGGTTCCGATGAAACATGAAATCTTGGAAGAGCCATTCCGTCCTATTGGTCCTTTGGTTCTGGGAGCACTCCCATGTGAAAAGATGGGACATGCTCGTCGGGAAATTCTATTTAAACTCCTAAAGGAGACTAATCTGGGTGTGACTAGAGGCTTATGTGAACCCTAAAAGATACCACTTAAAACGGACATGACAGCGCTTTTATTTTCTTTGTTCCGAAAGCCTAAAAGATAACTTAACGGCTGAAGAATTGGCGTTACGTTCTAATGCATATTAACCCTGTTAGTTGGTAAGAGCGAGCATTGTATACCAGCAGGAAATGCCTAACCTCCAGAGAGCAGCTGAATATTAGTTTGGTTCGCAGTGACCAGTGAAAGCTTCATTTGTGCCATTCCGAGTGTCCTTGATGACGGTGGTCATCAGGTCGGCGGTGGAGAAGTCAGTTTCATGCCAGTCAGAAGACAAGGCCTGTTGACATTAGTTACTTATTTCTGAAGTTCAACAGAGAAAGGAGTTAGCAGGACGATTAAACATGCGCCAGTGCATATGATGACAACAGTTTATTTCGCTTGCTCAAGGTTGTCAAGTGTGGTTTAGTTATTATGACGTTGTCTCCGTAGTGCATAATTTACATGAAGCGGCCTTCACACGGCAAACTAAAGTTGTCAAACGCGCGTTTGCAAACTTCAAAAAGTTGGCAAACTCGTGCCTTCACACGTCAAACTCGCGTCACTTCACAACGGTCGACTTAGTGCGGTAGTATTCACGTAGATTTGTCGCTCGTCTTGGTCTTATTTGATATTAATCGCCGGAGAAGAAACAGAAGGCGGTGGAGAAATAGAAAGGTTTTGACGAAATAACGTATATCAGCAGAAATCTCTCCCGTGGCGCGCACAACACGCTCGTCCACTGAAGAGCTTCGCGCAATTCCGCGCATTCAAAAATGTTTGGCGCATGGATCAAACTTGCTTCCACGAGCTTTAAGAAACGTCCCACACAGCTGGACAATTGTGAACCTCTTCGATAACGCAAATCACGTGAAAGGAACGCGTGTTTTGATTGGTTGACAGTTACCAATTAACAAATGGTAAAGGCCATAGCGTGTACTATTGAGTTATGGATGCACGCGGGAGGTTGCTAAGCACGAAAGAAGCGTAAGAATCGCACGAGGCGATAGCCGAGTGCGACTCTAGCTTCTTGAGTGCTTAGCAAACCTCCCAAGTGCATCCATAACTCAATAGTGCACGCTATGGCGTTTACCATTTGTTAATTGGTAACATAACATTGAGACATGGGAACAACAGAAGTCCTTTTATTGAGCTACATCACAAAAAAATGTTCGTGCAGTCTTATATGACAAGAGAAAACAAGCGCGCGAAAATTCATTCATGACAACCGACTGCACACCAGTAACTCGATAAAGTTTCATCTTCACACAGCTGTGAAGACAGTTTCGCATTTCTGGAAAAAGAACGTCGGCCATTACTTTGGAAACAATGTCTGTCAAAAGATTTGCTTTGTAAACATTAGCACACACGTCAGCAGCGTACACCCATGGGCAAATAGTAGACGCTAAAGTAACCAATCAGAGCGCGCGCTTTGCTTTAGTTATGTTATAACACACGTTTGCCAATCGTTTACACGTCAAACATGAGTTTACCAACACGAAAATTTGGTGAAAACGTTGGCGAGAATAGAGACAAGTTCTGTTTGTTGCCAGCAGTTTGTCAAAGTGTTTGTCGATTGTTTTTGTTTCGTTCACACACACCAATTTGACTTTGCCAACACAAGTTTGTCAACTTAAGTTTGCCGTGTGGCCGTTCAACACTTTGCCTTGGCAAGGATTTTCTACATGATTTTTTAAAAATCATCCTGCTTATCCTTCAGTTGTCATAGGTGATTTTGTCAGTAAACCTCAATATATTTTACAATACATTTTTTTTATTTTACTATTCAAGGGCTTCAAATTTGGATCTTTTTAAACTGAGACGCATTGTCAAGGGAAAAAGGTTTAGCTCAAAGGCTCTGTTCCAGGAGCTTGTTACAAGTACACAATTACAATTTTAGTGTTAGCTCGTGATTTCATATTCATGTTTGCAATTACCTGTTAATTAGGACTGTTGTTAATACTTTTTAACTCTAATTTTTATCTATTATTTAATTACTTAACACTTTTGGAAGCTTTTCTCTCTTCAGAATTTATTTTGTCACGGTTGTAAACAAGCGAAACTTGTAAAGATGTAATGGAACTTTAATTTGTTCCATTGCTGCTCATGTGACGGATAAAGGCCGTATGACCGAAACGTTTTCACTAAATTTTTCACCTTTTAAACGTTCCCTCCAGAAGTTGTCCGCCCTCCATTGGCCTTTTTAAACTTTTGTTATCATCACTACATGTCGTGGTTTGGAATAAGAATCTCTCCGGAATCGCTCTGGTGGTCAGAGATCTCCGTTGGCTCAGGTAGCCCGTGTAAACTTCTTTTATATATGTATACATATATAGGTACTGATTTTCTTTTTACAGATCGAAAAAAGAATCGATCTTTATTTAAAATCTGTCAATTCCGGTACAATGGGAGCTCGGATTAAGATTATGGATTTCATCCATTACTGATCACAAAACGGCTTTTTGAAGGAAACACCCCTAAAGTAAAATCAAGGGTAGGAATCCCACTATAATCTGCTGAAACTTGAGTAAAGGAATCATCCAGCAGTGTTACTTGCAGACCCGTGCCTGTTTGGACCTGTTTATCAAAGCCGTTAAGGTGGCTGATGGTTTACTATTTGCAAGACAGAAACTGACCCAGCGAGTTGTCCAAGTGATTTAAATAACGAGCTACGAAACATTTTTCTCCTGATAAAGCTCACTGTCATGTTATGTGTTCGAGTTCGAATATTGATGAATATTATAACTTTGTGCACCTGTATATTCCTTTTCTTTTGCGGCGTTCTTTGGCTCAGCGCCCATCAGTTCTCTGAGGGGTGCACGTGCAGCAATAGAAACAACGAATGAATGCGTATAATTATGCTTTGTAGTTTGAATCTCTAGCGGGTTTTGAGCGATAACAGAGCTATTAAACTACCTTTTCGTAAAATGAAAGAGCCTATTATCAATTTTAAGTTAAAACATTGCCTATCTCGCCTCATCCTGATGCCTTATTTCAAAACCTCAATATAAATTAAAGGAGTGTGCTCGAGATTTAATTTACACTACAATGATCGTAAAACATCCTGCTACCTTTTTGAAATTTAAGAAGAAAAGGATTGATGCAGTATGTTTATTTGGATTTGGACATGTTGGATTAAAGCATATAAACGAAAGTAGTAAGAAAATTGGTAATAAAAATGGATTAAAAACATCTAAAATATGTATGCAGAATATCCAAAAAGAGAAAAGAACACCGTGAATTAAGCTGCTAGTGGCTCCCATCCCAAGTATCAATATTGATGACATCCTTAACGATAGTTGTTGAATTTACAAAATGTTTGGCCATTTCTTATCTTTGATTAGGTTTAAAATTTGCTGATTATTGAACGAACAATGCGCCAATTTCATGCTTTTAAATCTTTTTAAGCGGAATATGTGATATTTTCAAATCTTGCGTGGGTAGTCAGGAAATAAAAAAATAAATACAAATTTCAATATTAGGGACAGGTATTTCGAGTGGGGTGAGATTGAGGACAACCTTACTCAGAGCTTTGTCGCGCGAGGTATAAACAAAAGCCTTCGTAGTTGTTTATTGATATGTAAATACGCATGTTGCTACTTTCCTACGATTGATTAATTTTCTGCCTACGATTGATTAATTTTCTGCAGTCTGCGCACAAAAGAGTTGGCAGGTGCTACCCCAACTTCAAATGCTTTAACGACATACAGTGTTTTCGGAAGAGAATCGATCATTTTCTTGTTTCATATTTCGACAATTGAGGCGAAAAACAGTTAACTGACAGGTAAGTTTTCATTATAAATTAGTTAAGCTCATCGGTAGTTACACTTTTTGGTGTGAAATATGTCGATAATCCTGTGGTTTATTTAATTAGGTATACTTGAATAAACTTAAGTAATAGCTAGGCAACGCTTCCGCAGAAATAACCAATTTGACTGTCAGGTGAACGCATAGTGTTAAACTAGTGGTAAAAATTAGCTTATATATCGTCTGCCACACGCCACAAACCTTAAAACGGAAAGTAGTTTTTTTTTATATATTACTACTATTGTTGTGATTTTTTTCTTCAATAACTTTTACACAGCCTGTCAAGCTACCCTTGTGACGTTTTTTCTTATTCAGTGATGAAATTGTTCTTGATTGTTTGGAAAGGAAAAAAAGAAGCTAGACAAAAAAGCTAGGAAAAAACGTAGACAGGTTCCAACTTGCTAGACGGGGGCCCACGGAGAACTTTATTATCATGTGCATAGCTAGCTAAGAGATTTCCCTTGTTTTGCCAATTACTACAATAGGTACAAATATTGTACAACTTAAGGTACGGTCTAATCTCTCGATTGTGGTTTTGTCTTCCTTTTTTAATGTACAAATTACCTTTCACTGCACTTGTGACTCGCCAAGTTAGTCATGGATGCAAATAAATTTATTTTCTCTTGTTTTAATTAAGTGTCTCAGATATTAATTGTAAGTGATAATAACTTGCCAGTTAAAAATAGAATGAATAAGCTACTTCTTGGGGTGTCTTTGTTGAGATTTCGTTTCACCAAGGTCGCTATCTTGGTTTTTTTTCCATTTTGACACAGAAAACCGTACCAACTAAAAATAAAAAAGTTAACCTACAACTTTTAAATTCTTAACAAACAGCATGCACTTTGTTAGGTTTTTAACATCTTTTGCAAATTGCCAGCTTTATAGATTTTTTGTTTTCACGCTGTGAAATACTTACGGCTCATCCATGTGGGACCCTTTTTTGGAAAAATAATGCTTTTCAACTTAAGACTGAACAAAGGAATGAATAAGGTTTTGGAGTACGCAAATTCATTCATGCTGTAAGGGTTCAACAGTTTCATCTAACAGGCAGCGATCCTCGTGTCTTAGGGCATAAATTATGCCATTTGTCTAACAAAAAGTAGTTAAAACACCTTCTTAGTAAAGGTTGGTTTCCACATAAGGTTGCAACGATCGCTGGTATCGACACGATCGTTGCAATTATATGGAAACCATTCTCCAGCGATCATAGCGACTCGTAACCATGGTTACAACAACGATTGTTGGGATAAACTTAAAGTTCTATCTCGACGGTAGTCAGTCGTAATTTTGTTGTAATAATTAACAATTATTCCATGAAACCGCGTTGGATATGAAGTGATAAATAACCAACGAGCGCGTAGCGCGAGTTGGTTATGATCACTTCATATCCAACAAGGTCGAATGGAATAATTGTTTTAGTATATTCTTAATCGGGTTTTTGCCGCCGATTTTTATTTCAACAATTTTACAGAGCGGAAAATTTTTAAACTTGGCGCACTGTTTTCCATATAAGGTAAAACTCCGACTAATGGCTCATAGTCGGAGTTTTTGAGCCAATCAGAGAGCTAGAAATGCAATAGTCGGAGCTGAGAATATACTAATAATTAATAGTAGCAGTGATCACAGCCATCGTAGTTATCATATCGAAATCACTGCTTCACTTTTTTGCCTGTTTGAGCTTACCCTACGGCCACTGGATGTATAATGTAAAACACAATTTTACTTCGAAATACAGTGATTTAAACTAATTTTAACACCTTTGCATGAAGTGTGTTATAATTATTTTCTTGATATTGAGTTAAAAATCGTTCAACGGAAAAATATTACTATGCTTTTACTTGAGAGGCGACGAAGTTTTAAACATTTTCGGTCTCTCTATTAACCAACACACGCATTTGTGAATAACAATAGTCGGACCTCCCCACCCCGGTCTACTTGCATGTATGTAAGGAAGGTACACTCCAACCAGGTGGAATAGTACGCTTGAATCAAAGTGCTCAACGAGCAGACTCGGGAATTTCGCAGTGAATGATCGTTGATACTTTGGCGTAATATGAAATTATTCTTTTCTAAAAATATCACGCTCGAACAATTGAGATTCAGACACTTTCCCTGACAAACAAGTGATCACTCTCCGGCAAGAATTTTGACACACAATTAATCTGAGTCATTTGGAAACAAGCAAACAAACAAACAAACAAACAAACAAAAAAACAGTTACAAGCTGCCATTAACACTCTCTCTGAACAGCAAATTAACTAGATGTTTTAACGACCATTTCATTTGAATTATTTCAACTAGCAGTTACATTTTTAGCCCAACACTTGCAGTAAGGTAACACTTTGTCCTAGAGATATGAAACGATAAATGTGCCCGAAAAACAGTGGAGGAGCGAGAAAACAGCTGATCGACTCATCCCTAATTTGCATAATCTGATCCTCAGCTACACTCCCTAAGTTTGCTTATACAATTAAGAGTTAAGACACACACTTCTTCAGTGCTCATATTCTGGCGTGTTATGAAAAAATGACTAATTTGTTGAATCCTTTCCGATGAGACTGAGTTCATTTTCTTTACCTAAATTATCATTAATAGTAGAGAAAGTTTTGCTGCTTGGTTAAAGCTTAAAATAAAAGTCATGGTTTCTATAAACTTTGTTTTCATTTCTTTCATTCGAACAAAAACTCCTGAAAATTGCACGGTCCTTTACCAGTCGTATTTCATTGGCGAAGTCTTGAACTCAATAGCCCATTTCCGAGTTGACCTGAGCCTCTCCAACAAAGCGAGGCCTGGTACACAATCATTCATATAAAATGAATTAATTTGCATGTGAATGAAATCTCATTTTCATATGAAAGGATGGGTACCAAGGCTCGCTTTGAGAAAGAGGCTAAAGGTAATTCAGAAATAGCCTTTTCATGCTTCCGGAATTTGTTCTCTACCTATTGTTATCTATCCATACAGCTGACCATACGGTAAAATATTTAACAACAACAACTAGCTATATTTGCATGACCATAAATACATACAGTGCTGCAAAAGCTTTCGTCAACTAAAACTAAAACAGTAATGATAATTGTGAACGTACAATAAGGTTATGATAGAGCAATCAATCAATTAATCAATCAATCGGTTGGATTTTAAAGAAGAATATAGCGTAGATCGATGAAAGCAAGATGAAATGAAATTGCTAATTGAAGATTAACATAATGATTTGTAGAGGTCATCAGTTCGCCGGTGGCTTGTAATAGAGATAATTGCTTTGAAATTCTTAACGATATTTTCTATTTTCCATAAAATTCATCTCTTAGAGTAGAATATTTACTACAATATATGATAAAGTGAGATTCATCTTCAATTTGATTAGATTTACAAATTCTGTTAACCCTTGGAATTTGATCATATCGACACGTTTCAATCCTTAGTTTGAGATTGCCTATCCTAAATTTCACTAGTTCTTTTCTTTCGCTTAGTTTGCTTGTTAGGCCTAAATAAGAGGAAGGTGTATAATCGTTCTTAAAAGTGTTGAAAAATTCTATTTTATTAGAGTTTGTTTGGTGTGTTGATAACACATTATGTGATATCCTCTCTGCAATGTATGTTCATTCATTCCATTCATATATGTTCATTTACTTTCAATTTTAAGGTCATGAAATGGAACGAATAATCTACATTGGGTTTCTAATTATTATCTCATTCGTGCAGAAGGTTTTTACAACAAACAGATCATTTGCTTGCGGTAAGTTTGTATACTACGTGGCATGAACCTAATGATCCTGACAGTTTTCTGCTTGAATCATTAATCAGGAGCCTTTGTTTAAGGGGCCTTTGGGGCGTCGCCATTTGATAGGACAATATTCTTTCAAACAGCGGCTTCAGGGGATTACCAATATAGAACTGGAACAAGACTGGTTTAGCTTAGGCTTAGGCTAACCGATACGAACTTTAACAGCTCTGTCAGTAAGATTCGATTTGACATTGAAGTCAATTTGTTTAACTTTACACCATATGCTCCCTTCCTCTCCCCCTGACCGCTGTTAAAAGTAATTTCCCCTCGAGATAATTTCGCCAACTACTCTTCAGTGTGATTATTCCAAGTAAATGTCATTTATTTCACAAAAGACAATAATGAAGCATGCAGCTTTCAACTGGATAATTGTTGTTCGGTTCTATGTAGGCTTTGTTAATGGACATTCAGATGAGTATGACGTCATAAACGCTGTCGTCAGCAGCAGGACAAGTTTGAGCAATGTTTCACTTGTGTTAAAAGAGTTCAACACATCGGCGGATAACACGAACTTATTTGATACAGGTGAGATATATAAAAGAAATAATTAAACATTAATCATCTTAATAGCAACAGATCTCTTAAATATCAATAATACTGGCTTTATAGTGGTCAGTTTTGTTATTCTATCCACTCGAGTATATCTTTGGACACATTTACCAGTATACTAACTTTCAATAATGAGTGAATTGAGCTCTCTCTAGGCCTATAAATAGACCAGTTGACGGCGCCTCAGTTATATGCCACTTGACTTGTGTCTTCGCGACCTCGAGGCAAAACAATAAAATCATAATATTCACTAAACTATCAAATTATAGGTCCTCTCAGCATGATAGTTGCCTTACGAGCTCGCCCAAGCTCCTAAAGGGTAAAATGTACATCTTTCAGTCCTGTCCAATCAGAGAAACGAGGTCGCGCTGTGTTTGCATCCAAATGGTGTAAATCTTATGTCTGTAGAATTGATGCATTGTTGCCGAGAATTAATGAATACTAATCTTGAAAAAAAGTCATTATTTCAGCTTCAGCTTTACTTGATCATAACACCATTGTGCTCATTGAGGGAAGCAACACGAAAATGTCTGCATGCACACTCTCTTCAGTGACCGGCATTCCTCTCATCCGTTTCCATGGAGACAGTAGGTCCTTTGATCAATGTGAGAAAGCGATTCAGATGTCAGCGGGATACAAAGAATACGCCCTTGCTACGCGTGCCATACTGAACACATTTGGATGGAAAAACATTGCACTTGTGTACGACGGTATGGTTTCCTTGGCAATATTTTTACTGCAAACCTCTTAAAGTTAAATGAAGATATTGCTGTTGTTTTTATTTGTTTGTTTTGCTTTTTCAGCAAGTCGGTGGCACGAAGCTGGGAATTTTTTTGCCATCTCCCGGAGTTCAGGGATGACGGTAAATTTTGTTCAGCTTTCTGAACAGGATGAAGATGAAGATTCCTCTGTACCAGTACTGAGGGCATTGGAACAAATAAAAGACTTTGAAGTTGACATTATTCTACTTTACATTGAAAAACAAAAAATTGAGCTTATGTTACAACAGGTAGTTCTTATCTATATCTCATTAATTGTTATTTCCGTTCTCTTTTTGACGATTGTAATCCAGTCTGTCCTATTCAAGCTTATCATTACATAAGCAATCGATTACTAAAAGTTAGTGAAGAGTTTCTTAGGAATTTTCAGTCAGAATTTAGGATCATCGGCACCATCAACATGCAGATTCTTGACTTCTAACAGTGTCCCACAGAATCTCAGTTTTCCAGCTCAGCACACAACAAATTTACTAGGCAGTCAGTCACTCGACGTAAGCAGACGTTGAACGCTAGCTGCTCACACTGCCTTTAAGGAGGTTCGCGCGAAAATTTTCCAGTCGATAGATATTTTTTTAAATTTTTACTGCAGTCAGATAATGAGTTACTGTACTTGTGTCAGAAACACACACAAAAAATTAAAAAAAATAAAAAAAACTGGTGGTCACCAACCTCGTTTCAGAGATAAAGCGTGTGGAAAACTAACCTGATTTTGAAAAATTGGCGCATACAATTCAGCATGGTCTACAGAGGTTTATAGTTCAAAATACCGAAGGTGAGTCAATGGAGGCAAATGATGTTACACGTATTTAGTAGAAGTGGGTCTGTTGCGTAAATAATTCCAAATCTTATCAAGAGGCATTTGAAACTGTCGTACAGATAAACGAAGAGCTAAAAAGAACAGAATTCGATGATGCATTTTACAAAAAATTCAAACTCCTACTCGATGGATTTTCTTCATTTTTTCGCTAAACGCAGAAAATCAGTAGAGAAAGTGATCCATCAAAAGAAAAATAGGAGTCACCGAACGCCCAAGATCGTTAAATCCAGGCAAAGCTATGGTAATGTTCATCTGCCCTATCATCGTTCATTTTATTACTTAGCGCGCGCGCGCATGTTTGACGTGGCATGTGAATTTGCGTGCGCAGTAAGGATGCGCAGAAACAATTAGCGCGAACGTCCTTAAATGCTTTTTGATTGAAGAAACTATTTTAGTAGCATTACATGATTGGTTAAACATTTTAAGAAATTAGACGTGTTTACTTGGTGACGACAGGTGTTCCAAGAAAATTCCGTTATGTTCTGCAGAACGTTTTGGAACAGTCAATGTGCAAAATAATTACAGTTCTCTTCACTTTTCTGTTCATTTTGCCACAGAAACCTTGTCAACACAGAGACACGTATAAGTGGATTATTCAGGAAGAGGTTTGAAATTGAGCTGTCATTTTTACACAACAATTTAAAATGTTGGTTGCAGTCTGATTGGTCAAATACACCAGAGCTCAGAAGATGTAAACCTTGTTTAAGTCACTTAAATTTACGTGGTTGTAAGGAGCCTGGAGGAAGAGCTTTATTGATTATGAAGCTGTTGATTCTTGTGTTATTGCGGATGGACGAGTTACAATAGTAACTGAACTGAGTGGAGTGCAGTTTGGTCTGAAATCATACGCAGACCAAAATTGCACGACATGAAGCTCAATTGCCACTCTATTACATCCATTTGTAATCGCCTTGGTCAGTACCAATACTTTATTGATGCAGTATATGGTTTGTGAAAAAGAGCAGAACCGGAAACGCTCAATTACATTTCATTTTGTATGCAAGGCAGAATAAAATGCCATTCAGGGCACAGAATAGTGTGATTCGTGAATAAATTGCTCTGGCTTTCCTGAAGTTTGATTGGTTGGTTTTTTAGTGTTCCATTCTCGTTGGCTTGGAAAAAGATGCGATTAAGAGCACAGAAATGGTGCGCTTCGAGAATAAATCACACTGCTGAGAGCCAATCAGATTGCAAGGATCGCCAGTGATTTCAAAATGGTTGTAATAAAAAATTAAAGTGAAGACTTTTAGATTAGTTGCGTTATAAATACTCAATATACTCTTAATATGAATGAAAAACGATACGAGAAGGGTGTTCGATTAGCGAATAGCCAATTTTAGCCCTTGCCAATCAAGTTCGTGGAATATACCCCGGTAATCTTTTGCTAAATATGTGTTAGAGCCCAACCTAGTCAAGGGAACATCAATGGCGCCGAAATAATCTGTATGCCGGGATGTAATAACACTTATTTTAATCTAGTGTTTGAATTTGAACTTTCCAGGTACCCTTGAAGTTAAGCTGTTACCAGAATGTGGTAGTATCATTGAAGCTTACGTATGTTCAGAACTCGGCTTCTGATGAACTAGAACGTAATCATAACAAAACTACCAAGGTAAATTTAATATATGTTTACAATCAGTATCGTGTACTTGATTTGCTGCCA
The DNA here is from genome assembly GCF_042242905.1 of Orbicella faveolata. Classification (NCBI taxonomy): domain Eukaryota; kingdom Metazoa; phylum Cnidaria; class Anthozoa; order Scleractinia; family Merulinidae; genus Orbicella; species Orbicella faveolata. The sequence goes on from NW_028301563.1 coordinate 22,890,805, forward strand.
TATTATATAAATATCGTCCTAGAGACGCCCCTTAAGAAAATCTATCATCTCTGATCCCATGGATTACATTGCATCAAAATTTGCATTGTTTCCTTAGGAACTGCTTGCATTTGCTTACGATTCAGTCCAAGTTATTAACCAGGCGGTAAATACAGATCCTTGCCTGTCGATTAACGGATCTCTCATCAGTTCAGAAGATACAGAAGCAATGTTGACCTGCTTGAAAAAGGTAGCACGTCTGCGTAATGCGTTTTACACAATAACCTGTGTACAAAGCGCACTGTGATTGGTTCAATTTGAGAAAATTGTTAAGAATGTTGTTTTCCAGTTGGCAGCTATTTCAACCCTTTACCTTTTAATTTATATTGAACAGATTAGCCTGGATGGTTTAACAGGACCTGTCAACTTCAATGAGTATGGGCAGCGAAAAAAAACTGATCTGGAAATTCTGAATCTTCGAAACAATTCGTTCAAGAAAGTAGGTGGCATAATTGGTTGCAGGTATTAAAATATGATACACAGTGCGTGAGAGTAGCAGCGCTCATGTAAAAGTGGAAATATTTATTATCGGTGTGTGAGCACTAAAAAGAATCATAATACTGCCTTGACTTCCTCGCTGTCGATTGAGGCTAGGGAAATGAGGCTAATGCCGGTAGGGTGTGGGGCAATAGGCCAGTTTCAATGTTTTCAAATTCTAACATAGCTCCGTGGCTTAGGGTTTTAAGGAAAAAAGATCACTTTGTATAACCGTCCCATCAAATTCTATTCTTGATAAACTCGTGGCCAGTCTAGATTCAAGGGGTCATTTAAATTACCGACATGGTAATGTCATGTTTACTGTCTTGCTATTGGTCCATGTTACTTTCCACCAGAATATGTAAGGTCACGTGAACTCAGTTTCTTATTTTTTCTCCTGATCCACCATCTAGAATGATATGGGTCCAGTATCAGTGCAAAAGTGGTCCTCTCCAGTTCGTAGTTGCGAACGATATTCCCGAGGAAGCACGATTTTCTGCAAGACACTTCTGCACAAATGAATTCGCTTCCACACGTCGGTTTTCCTGTAATAAGGCGCTTTGCGATGCCTGTAAATTATAACAACCAACTGAACATTTCTGTTCCCAGCAATAACATTCCAATCAACCCTTATTCACGATAAAACTTGATATCTAATCTTTAGATAGGTACATGGAATTCAACTAAAGGTGCCGTACTGTTTGGAAGTGTCTTACGCAACATGGACAATCCACTCTCCAAAGGAAGTCTCGAGGGAAGAAAGCTTAGGGCTGTTGTAGCTTTGGTAGGAACCACTAGAAATATAAAGTTAGACGTTGAACTTACTCAATTTGATGAATTGTTTACTATGTAACATAAAATATCATCCTTTGCCGGTAAACAACGGTGAAATTTAATCGACTGTAGAACCCAAGTCGCACTGGAAGAAAACTGTCTACTTTTGTCGAAATTAACTCCTTCAAATGAAAAATGTGCTACAGTTTTGCTGCCAAAGGCAGGCAAATCAAACTGTGAAAAAAAAGCAAATCAACTAACCTACTAACCAAACAAACAAGCTAACGACAAGGCCAAGGAGAATCAAGCTACAAGTGGAAATCTTGCGGTATGCTGTGTAATTTGTTCTGGTATTAGCAATGTTACTTGTTTCGTTGTTGTCGTTCGAAGTAGTAATCTTCGCCATGATGATCATGAGGTAGTTAAACTCACGTTTTCTCTTGAGGAGTAAAGCAGGTAAATTTAAGGTTTTCCTCTAGAGTGACTTTACCAGGGAGATAGTGTGAATATCACATACGTTAGACAAAAAAGCCGTCAGTCGTTGCCAAGATTTTTTAAATCTTGTTTCTAAAAGGCTTACTTTTCTTATCAAACACTGGGTAATCTAGATTGTTTTCTTCTCTTGATCCCAAATAGGATGCACCTTTCGTTATGAAGGAGGAGAACGAAGATGGCAGCTATTCATATGAAGGATATTGTATCGATCTGCTGAATGAACTGGCAAGAAATCTTAAGTTTACATATGAGATCTACGTCAGCCCTGACGGGATGTACGGTGCTCAAACGGAAAATGGAACCTGGAATGGAATGATTGGAGAAATTGTGAATGAGGTATGATTTATTATATCACTGTAACCGAGGTAACACGACTGGTCTTATCACTCAAGAGTACTTTTTCCCAAACAATCGAAGCCTATATCCAACCTAGTCCTGGTTTAATTTATTGCTGAATTTAATCATTGATGAACCAGACTTCACCAAGATGGCTTTGGTGGGTTGCTTCACAAGCGTGCTTACTGGTATAACTTACACCAAGGCTGAACCTGTCTTAAGAGTGTAGTTAATCATTCAAAGTCCAATGGGCACTTATGGGGCCATAACAATAGGCCCATAAATTTTCTAAAGCAGCCCAACCCAGTATTAGTTTCTAAGTGTTTACAATGTGAACAGAAACTCTCCTTCGCTTCAAACAATTTTCAGGACATTTTTATACTTTTGTACAGAGCAGAGTACAAAAGGCCATAAGAATATTGTGACGACGGGGATAAATTGAGAAATTTCTGATTCTGCCACCGAAAACTACCACGTCCTAGGTCATTGCTTTGATTTGATGTGGAGGCAGTTTTCAGTCACCCAGGACACTGCTAATTTTAAGCAACCAAGATTACAGATTTGGGCAAAAGATGAAAAACTGATCTTTCTTGTGGTGGATAATTCTGAATCTTATTGAATAACAAATATTTTTTCGTGCAATGTTCTCTGGTTTTTGTTCACAGAAAATCATTAGAATAATTGATAAACTTGAGACAAATACCGTAAATCCTCGAATTAGCGCCCCCGTCGTATAAGCGCCCCCTTCAAATAAACACCCCTCCTATCAGCCAAAATTTAAAATAGGCGCCCTCCCTCACATAAATGCCCCACTCCCCTACCCCCATTTTATGGACGAGTAATGAGACAACAAAGGATGTATAGTTTTCGTTGTGTAACATTTGATTTTGTATATTGTTTCAGTTTGTGAACACGCTATTTTGAAAAAATTACAAGTACTAACGGTGCCGGGATTTAAACTTTAGGACCAGCTTTTTATGTCGATAAACAGCTTATGTTGCGATTTATGCGCAGATGATGTAATAAAAAATGATCATGTCAGACGACGATTTGGGAAAAATCAAACAAGTGTCCCCTCCTCTCCCTCCCCCTCGAATAAGCGACCCGGGCGCTAATTCGAGGATTTAAGGGTACTGGTAGAAGTGAGTAACAGCATGATCCCCTATTTTTCTTTACAAAGCGTGCTGACATCATAGCTGCGGCACTCACTCTCACTGAAAGTCGAGAGAAGGTTGTGGACTTCAGCGTGCCTTACATGTTCTACACGGAAGATATGTTACTGAAAAAAGCATCTGCCAAAGAAAATATTGATTTGTTGCAGTTCATGAATCCGTTCGACCCTCAAGTCTGGTTCGCTACTCTGGCAACCTTGGTTGTAATCTCTATTGCTGTGTTTGTAATAAACTATTTCAGTCCTTATGGATACAAAGATGAAAATGGCAAAGGAACATCGGAGGAGTTTAGCTTTTTCAACAGTGTTTGGTTCTCATTGGCTTGTATGTTGCAACAGGGAGGTGATAACACACCAAGAAGTTTGTCAGGTAGAGGCAAATGAATTTCATTTTTTCTAACTGTTTATTTCCTGATTCACACTGAAATTAAAAAAGTAGAGTGATGGTAAGCCTTTACCTGTTGAAGAGGCAGAAAACCTTTTCTTTTCACAACCAAGAGAGGCAGTAAGTTCCCATGCGGACTTGCGGAAGTAACTAGATTCTTTTTCTTTTTACGTAAACTTTATCAGCAGACACGAATGAAACCAAATTTTGTTCACGGGTTCCATGAGACTTGCAAGTCCCGTCTCAGTTATTGAAACGGTTCCCCTTTCTTGATATTGGTCACGAGAACGTCATAAATATACGTACAGAAACTAAGAGGAGAATGTGATGAGGCTTGCAGGGGTATTTCGATCACTGGAAACCTTACTTACCTGCATGATTTAATAGTCCTGCTTATCCAGACGAACAACTTAGAGGGTACGATGGCTTTTATATTTTCTATTAATTTAAATTCACATAGAAAAATGTGAAATTATAGGGGTAATGTATTGCATATAGTGGATGTTCATCTCATTTTGGCAATACATTTGAATTAAGTGATGCGTCAACCTGTGAAAATTTGGTTGCCATAAATCAAGCAGACTTGGAGACCATTACCTCCAGAACCATCAGTGTCCCTACTCAAACAGGCTGAAGTGGTCTTGTACTATTATATTCTCGGGCGTTTGAAACTTCTAATGAAACAATAAACAGTTATGTTTGAAACAGCACGTAACATACTTTAAGGTACATTAATTTCCCTCAGGTCGTATTCTTGCTGGATGTTACTGGTTCTGTATTCTTATCTGGGTTTCAACTTACACTGCCAATCTAGCTGCTTTTTTCACGGTGAAGAACGCCGAACATCCCATTCATAATCTTGACGACATTGTGAAGTCTTCTTACAAAGTAGCAGTACTTGATTCCTCAAGCACGTCCGAGTTCTTTGAGACAAGTCAGTACGAGACATACAAAAAGATCTGGCACAGAATTGAGTCGGGGAACACCCTCGCTAAAAATGTTGAGGAAGGTGTGAAGTGGGTACGAGAAAAAGAGGAGCACGTGTTTATCGCGGATGGGCCATTTCTCAGACTGTTGGCTAACCAGCCACCTTGTGATGTCTCAGTAGGTAAATAATGCAAACAGCGATTATATATCCGGTCCAGAAGTTGTGAGATAGTAGAATTACAGAGACACTATCACGGTGATTTTACTGCAGTTTAAGTCAAAACATCCGGCTAAAATTATAACCTACTACCTTTGCTTGTACACAAAATGTTCCTAGCACACCAGCGTTTTGAAATAAATAATGAAAGAATGGAGGTTAATTCGAGGAACGCATTTTCTCAACTTGACGTCTTTAGCACTAAAAGTACAAATCAGCAAGTTTGTACCATTTTATTGCTTAAAGCGATGGATGGTGCCTTACTGTTCAAAGCTTGGTTGCTTAACACAACTCACTGACCGACTGTCAGGTAAACGCGCAATCTGATTTGCTACAAAAGGCCAGCACCGTCAGCTGGTCTATCTATGGATATGTCATCAACTTTTCAGGTTTCTGTCACAAAAGTTTTTTTTTTTAATTAGGTCGGTCAGTGCGTCATGCTAGGTAAAAACAATTAGACTGCCCAGCTCGCTCTAGGTTTCTGTTGGCTTTGATAGAAATCTCGAGCTCGCCTTCTAATTATTAACTCAATCGTTTTAATATAAGGCTAGCTCCGCAAGCAGGCAAGATTGTGATTGGCTACCTGAGCAACCCACTCGGGATTACACGTTGTGTCACGCAAGAAAACAGTGTTTTAAAAGAACCCTTGACGTTCTCTTCAGAAAATCAACTCTATAAAAATCCATCTCATTCAGATTCTTGAAATTTAAGATTTTGTCTGCTCTAGACTAACGTTAGCAGGAAAAAAAACTAATTGGTGTAAGCTATTTGCAAATGGAAACCTCATTAAGTCCCATTGGACAACAACAACACATACAAACAAACAAACAAAATACTAATGAATAAAACAATGATTATGTGAAAACTCAACCACCTTTATTTGACAATGCTGTTAACTTCACTTGTCTTTCTAACTCGCACTCATTTCTTAAATATTTTATTTTAGTGCCAGGCTTGAGCACAGCTAAAGGACTCTCATTCGCTTTCCAAACAAATGATCCGCACACTAACGAATTCAAATTAGCCATTTTAAGGCTTCATGAGAACAACTTCCTCTCCAGCTTGGAACGAAAATGGTGGCAAGATGCAAATAAATGTCCCGAAGAAGAAGAAACAAGTAAGTTGTTATATTATTTCAGTATGTATTATATCCTCTAGTTTACTTGAGAAAGGATGAGCTACTTAAACGTGTAATATCGTTTCCGCGTAAGATTGAAGTTTCGGTTCCTTTTTTAACCAAAAGATAGGAACTTAGAAGATATGAAATGCACGAATAGTATAATCCCGTTAGTCACGATTATACCGATAAGTCCACGTGTGAGTTTCTGATCGGGCCGAGTGGACTGATCCAGTAATTGAACTGCCCTCGATTCCTTACATGCGGCATCAAGGAGGGTGGGAAAGGTCACGCGGTATGGTTTGTATGTTTCAGCACAAGGTATTTCTTCTGCGATAAAATGATCACTATAGATGGATTGCTAGCTATGAACAGACCTGAAAAAATAAAGATATCTTTCAACAAATACCCATCTTGTACGTAATCAAGCTGTGACTCTTCCATCTTACAGTTCAGCAGTGATTTTCATTTTCTTTAGCGATCCTTCCCCGTCAATAAGACTCTCTTCCAATGAGTTGTTCCGACGCTTTAGATTCAGTTTTTCTTCATTACTCTCATCACTTTGTCGTCCAGCATGTTTTTCTGCGTTGTTACCAAGTTGTGAACTCCAAACAGTATTCCTTTTACCTTGTGTTGTGCTCTCAACAGTCCCTACGTTTCCACTGCAACTATAATCTCCCATTACCGGTTGAACAGAAATACTTGCCCTTCTCAGAACTCTTCTCTGTTCGGACTTTCCAGTAACCAGTGACATTATCGATTCCCGCGGAGCCACGTCAGCCATATTTAAGATTTTATTGGCTTGAATAGGAATGTTAAAAGCTCAAAGCTAAAAAACACATCGCGCAATGCTGCCTTGGTGACGTCATAACCAAAATTGATAATGAACAATTAGTCCACGAGCGCGCTTTGGATATGAGATGGTAGATAGCCAACTCGGCGCTACGCGCCTCATTGGCTATTACAATCTCATATCCAACAAGCGCGAGTGGAATAACTGTTTTATTAAAAACGCCTTCAAATTATAGAAAACTAAAATAACATAACACTTAAAACTCCCCCCAAAGATTACGCGTACTCTTACCATATTTGTTGAGGATGGTATAAATAAGCCAAAGCCTCCATTTGGCGCGGAAATATGCTCCGATGTTTGTCCGCGGAGATTATCTGTTCCGAGAAGCGAACAGTGAGCTTTCAGGAACAGATAATGTCCAAATGGAGGCTATGGTGTTTATTATCCTTCAAATATTTTTCCCAATACGTGCTATTTTGAGTGGGATGTCAGTGGGGTATTCCCCAGTTTTAGCTCGGGAATATTCAGTCACGTGACGCGTTTAGATATCCAGTGATCCAGTTTTTAATAGTAATGATTTAACGTTAGTGGAGACTTTAAAACTGTTGCTAAAGTTAGACTTCTGGAGACAAAAATTATAGGATTTTCTAAAATAAGTTAGTTGCTACATATATATAGATGTTTTTTTTTTCAAAATAGGCAAGAGAGTGATCATGAATTCATGCTATCATCATCCAGAGAGTTAAAATATTTAGGTCCTTAACGTCTCACAGGATACTGTGTAGCCTTCTTTACCAAAAGGGTAGCCTGAAGCATGAGCATTTCTTAGATATGAAAGATGAATTGAGTCGTTAAGAAAATTAGATTCAGCGCTATATTCAGGTAGAAGAGAGCAACATATACTAAGTATTTGTTTAACTAAATGGACTTCTGATTTCAGCCGAGGGTCCACTTTTCGTAAAGTATTCTTTAACTTCCGCTGTTTTTTTTTTCTCTTCCCCTTTCAATTGGAATGATTGTTTTTGCTCGCCCAACACTTTTGTAATGGTCTGTCACCAACTTACACTCACCTCTGTTCTGTTACACCTCTGTTCAGTTTTAAGTAATTGCCCTCCAAATCTACTTCAGTTCTCGGAAGAATTGCCCTCATTTATCCCACAATTTGCAGTAGAGATGGAAGGAGAGAGTTTTCCAACTGTCTGCTTCTTACTTGTTTTTTTCAGCGCTGTCTCGAAAGCGTATCGGAATAATGAGCATGTTGGGAGTGTACATAGTGCTGGTTGTGGGGATGCTCATTGCTTTCGTGACGCTGATTGCAGAGATCTTCTGGAAAAGAAGGGCGAGACAAATCTTGTTTGACAAAGTTCGAAAGCAAAGGTTTGTAACCGTTTTACCCCTCTATGGTATCTTGCGCTATTCGGAGCTTGCTATATGATTTAGGAAGATTTAGGAAGGGACTTGTGCGACTTCTTGCTGCACAACCACAGTGGATGTTATCTAGACCTTAGAACTGGCATCATATATTCTTGAAAATTCCTATCATTGCTGTTGCTAATTTGAATTATCATCTATATATATATATATTGCTAATTTGGAATTGTCGCTCTGAGTATACAATGACTTACGTGGAACTGATAAGTTTGCGTCTTCATGCCCTCACATTTTTGTTTTTGTTTTTTTACATTTCCACAGGGTAAAGCTTCGTGCCTTTAAAATCCGCCCAGGAACTGAGAAACAAACTCAGTAGTAGATCGCCACATGTGTTTACCACACACTTGGTTATCGCGCGTGTGGAAATACAATGAAAACTACTCCGCATTTTCTATTTATCTGAACACTACACAATTTCCATTTAAGTATTCTTGGTTTAACATTTTAATTCAGGCCCAAAGTCAAATTTGCGAAAGGGCTGAAGTCTAAATTGGAAGAAAAAAACGACAGAACGAACGGAGAGAAGGGAAGAAGATTAAAAGAAAGGAAGTTCAAATATCACCGGAACGTGCTCCCTTCGCTTTCTAGTATATATAATTTTACACATCTTTGTCATAAGTGTCAGAATAAACACTGCAGCAGCACCACGTACAGCAAAATCACATGTAAAATATTTCCAACTGACCGTGAGGTAGAATATCCGTGGTTTGTCTTCTTAAGATATCTTTTGATGCCTGCGGCAAGTGGAGACGATGGCTCACAACAAGTACCTTATTTCTCACAAACAGGGTAAAAAACTTCTGTAAACACGCATTCAGTTCTTGTACTTGCTATTCTTCTAGTTGAAGCCCTGAACAGCTCCAAGTCTTGATTTGTTACTCAAACTGTATTCAGTTTTGTTTCTGGTTTCTTCAGAGATGGAAAAAAGTCTCGCCGAAGTCGCCATTTCATTCAGAAAACTGGAACGTGAGTGCTCTCGTTAGATGTGTCGTCAGCGGAAATAAAACGTGCAAATATATTAGTCTAAAACCACAGGGAGCATGCAATCTTGTTGAGTAAGAAGAGAGTAAATAAAGGAATGTCTCCTGTTGTCATCTCTTACGCGAAACTGCTACCTGCATACCGTGCGTAACACTGTAGCGCTAAACCTAGGCTTTTTAGCACTGTGCAAAAAAAAATTGCAGAAAAAATTTTTTTTGCACAGCCCGAAAAGACCTAGGTACAAGTTCAGCGCTACAATGCTACGCAGGACTTGTAGGTAGCGGTTTTCCATGTACGGTCGCGTAAGAGATGACAACAGGAGACATAGGTAGACTATTCATTCTCTTCATTCCCTTATTTACCCTCTTCCTACTCAATAAGATTGCTTGCTCCCTGTGCTAAGATATTCATAAAGAGAAATTTGATCGGATTGTACAATCCGGGAAAACACATCGTATTATTCCTTGGGAAATGATACCTTTTCGCTTACATACATACATACTTTATTGTTACCTCCCCAATGGGGCTTTTCAGGAACAATTACTTAAATTACTAAGTTACTAATAACTACACAATCAAAATTAGTCAAATTTAAAAAACATTTACAACATTATCTAAACTTTGTAGTCGCGAAAAGTACTAAAAATAAATGAAGTTTAGGGAGTATTTACAAAATTGTCTAAAAGCTTATTCTTTAAGATACGTTTAAAAACTTGAACTGAACGGCTTGATTTTAAAAAGGGGTCTAAATTGTTCCAAAGTCCAATAGTTCTGTAATAAAATGTTCTTTGTCCTGAGGCTGTTTTAAAAAAAGGTATATCAAGCTTTTGGCCACTCCTAGTTGTACGCTTGGTAACTTGCTCGCGGGTAATGAATTGTGACGTCAGATATTTGGGGGCGTGTCCGGAAATGCACTTAAAAGCCATGGTAGCTTGGCGGTAGTATAGTTGGTCCTTAACGGGTAACCAAGACAAACTTTTTAAGTGGGGAGTTACATGATCGTACTTTCCCGCGCCACTAACGATTCGACATGCGTAGTTCTGCACAGCCTGTAATTTCCTTATATTCCCTCATGGACTTTACTCACGGCTTTATCACACAGATAGCTACACTTAATATGCAACATAATATATAGATTTAGGCCAGCCTAAAAGCGTAGCTCCTGGGCCGGGTTGTTCAGAACCGAATTAAGCTTACCCAGGAAAAGGTAGAATTTTGATTTGAGTTTTGTGACTTTGCGTTGAGGTTTTCTGCATATTGTTTGACCTTCTGTTTTGAGTTTTAATAATCACTATATACACAAAACAAAGCAGCAAAAAAACATTTGCATAGAAGAAAAAGTTATAATTCGGTTAAGTTTTAATCCTGGGCTAGCGTTAACCGGCTTCCGAACAATCCTGTCCTGTTTTCAACAAGTTAACGGGAGATGAGCCCGCGCTCCAAACGAAAACCAGCACTTGGTCAGCGGTCAACTTTCAAAAAACGCGCGACCTCGATGAGCTGTAAACCTGGGTTTCCTTTTCTTTCCTATATGAGAATGGGGCTCCGCTTGGTGGCCCTTCTCGCCGCCGGAGCTCCGCTATAAATGTTCGTACCCTAACAGACTCATTGACTCTTTGAGGCTAGGTATTCCACAATCACCCCACAAACAATAAATAACATATACTGAAAGGATCCAAGGTATTGTTATTCGAATAATTAGAAATTAGCCGTTAGATTCTATTTAACCCTTCAATATACAATGCAATATTGGTAGACAAAAAGCCGTCATTTTGAGGGTAATTTCCGAAAGTGAAACTAACATATTAGAAATGTTTGCTTTATTGGGCTCGACAAAGCTTCATGCGCGAATTCTCGTTTTTTAACAGGATTTATACTTCCCCTAGAAGAAGTTTATTTCCTCTAACGTGCCAGTTGCAACTAAGCCTTCTAACGGGCTATCGACGGACTGTTGTTGGTTTGGATAACAAACAGCAGGATATTATCTGAGCTCTGCCTTAGATAATGGACTATGACGGAGAGCTTGTTGCCGGAGCCAGATCCGGGGACTGAGTTTGATTGTTTTGTTAGATGATCAGTTATCAGTTAGTTTTTTGGCACGGTTCCTCAGGTATCCGTTAGGATTCCGGACGGTTTTTAGATATCAGTAAATGTTGCACATCTCATCTCAACGATCAGTTGAAAGCGCGTCATTTCTCGGTTTACAGTTAAAAATTTGGACCAATTCTGAGCTATAGCAAATACCCATCCAATGATTCTGATTTGAGCTAGCGAGAGATGTCCGTCATCTCCTCGACCCAAACCCGAGATCTCGTACAGGCTAGACTTTGAATGTAGTGCAAGCTTGAGACTTCCTTTCTCTAATTCCATAACTAAGTCTGTTTATAAGCAATATCTGGCTTCATATTGCAGATTACCTGAAAGCGTGTGCCGATTTTTTTTTCCAAAAAGTGACCGAGGATATTATTAGTTGTTTAACAATACCAAAACATATCGGAATTGCCGTCCGTTACCGTGATAAGTTGTTTAGTATTAACGGCTTAAAACGGAGAAAATTAACCCTCCTTCAGATCAAAATCTTCATATATTTTACATTCTATGCTTCGGTTAATTTCGCAATTTGAACAACTGGAATGAATAACAGGGTAGAAACGGGATCGGAACTCATGACATGAGGCGCGATACCGCTGCAACGCTCACATGATCAAGCAATCAAGTCACACAATGGGCGTTCCCAATTAGTGAGGAAAACTGCTAAAGTGTTTTTGTGTGGCTTGATAGCTCAGTTGGTAGAGCATTGGACCGGTATCACGGAAGCCACAGCTTGGAATGTCGTACAGGTTTACGTAATTTCCAATTACTCATAACATCAAAGTGCGAGGATTATCTACATTCTTTATTTCTCCCCGCAGTTCAAACTTTGCATTTTTTCATTTTCGTCATGTGCTATAGCTACTGGGAGTCACACGGTGGGTTGCACGCGATATAGGAGAGAAAAGTGAGACCAGAACGAAAGGAAGCATCGCTTTGTGCCCACGCCAATGACCACATAAATAACAAATATGGGCGGTAATGTATTGCGTGTTTATTCATAAATAGCTCATATTAGAATCTTTGTGTCGAATAAGTTATGTAATCAAGCACACATTGTTTAATAACTATTTTTGTGTCCACTTTTTGACATAGCATTTTAAAATCTCAACCAAAACAGCAATAATGCGCCACGTGTAAACAGCATCAGTTTACCACAAAAAAGAAAATCTTTGAAAAGTTGGTGAATAAGCATTTAAATGAGAGTTAGCATGGGGAGGCATCAAGCTTATGGCAAGGGACCGACAGATGTGGAGGGAGCATGTTACTGCCCTACATGCCACCTAGACGTAAGGGGCATGAGTGAGTGAGTAGCATTGTTGGGCTGCCTGTTCAGAGAAGTTCATAATTAATTTCACACAGCTACATTGGAAAACATTGGAAATCTTCTCACCTTGTTACGAGAGCCGCAATTAAATTGTATGGTAAGAATTGAAATTTGTTTCTAGGGAATTGACTTAACCTATTAGAACCAATTCGAGATGCAAAAAATGAGTGAGAATAAAATCTTGGACCTCAAACCAACTAACCAAACATACAAATAAACAAGCAAAGAAACAATGAATTTCCATAGAATACCTACATTTTATAAAACCAGGCGAGGACGTTTAGCTTTCTCGAAGCAGTCTACTATGATATACATGTCGCTAAAAAAACTGATAGCTCTACTTTTGGAAAAAGAGAACTTACAGTGTAAGGGAGAGGCGGTGAAAGAAATGACTATTTTTAACGCAAACAATTATTAATAAAGCGATTGTGACAAACAATACAGCCTTTGATGTATTCTCCCGATTTCGTAAATGAACTGATATTCAAGCAATGAAACATCGGATCGCTCCTGTTTTATTTTTCCCGAATAATTGATTAATAAACCGTCTAATTTAAATTGTGTTCTTTAATTTAGACTTCAATAAACGGAAATCTAACATAATTCGGCAATAATCAGTTTTAAATATATCATTCCACGGCGTGAGAAAAATTTGCCAGTTAACAAAAATTTTTAATACTCTTCAATTATCAATATTTGTCATTGAGTAAAATAAACGTTTAAGATCGATTGCTGGTGATCTCTGGAAATCACTGATATTATTACTTGTCAATTTGTGGAGTCCACAAACAAATCTTGTTATCAACCGATGCATTTTTTTTCTTCCATTTTCTTGCCCACCTCCTGACTTGTAAACAACTGCTTACACAAATTTTGATGAACATCGTACAATAATTGTTAATTTACATTGAATGTGTACCCAACCTTCCAATTTCCTCGAATTGCCTTGTTCGTAAGAGCCAGCAATTTGTAGTCTTATAATAAGTCAACAATTGCATCGGATAAAGACATTAAGTGGCCACGTTGATATTAAAACTGCCAACTTGATAGTTTATTCAAGACGACATCTGCTCTGCTGCAAGCTATCTTCTGCCCTTGTAACACTGACTGATCGCCGGTCACCCATCACAGGATAACTGCAGCTTTCAGGTAATAAAATGTGCACAGTTTCGTATTAAAAAAGAACGACCTCATGGTAAGAACATTATTCTGCCATCGGCCATATTAGAAAGGAAAAGTATACCAAAATCAGATAGCAGTTTTTGCTGATCAGTGGTGGTACATAATTGCGCTGTTTTGATATACTTATACCGTATGTTTTTTTAGCTGTTTGAATTTTACTGCAAAGTCGTCTACAATATGATGTCTATTTTAGGTGATTTATAGGATACAAAAGACGAAAAAGGAAAGTACAGAAGGCTACAGAATTGAAAGGTGAGTTTGACCGAAAAAGTTTAAATAACGTCAACTTTCAAGTCATTTAAACCATCGCCCATAAGCAAAGGAATATTTGATTATTTACTTAATCCAATGTTCAGCATCCGTCGGACGGTATCGAATAAAGCCTTAATTCTGCTTCTACAAACTGGGAGCGCGCAGTTAGATTGTAAGTTCAGCATTGGCTTTGAATGACATTTAAGTCTGAATTTCTCTAAGCTTTCTTTTCGCAATTAACTGCCTAAGTTGCTTAAATACCTGCGTCGGCCTGCTTTCAGGTAATAGACTTTTCATCCGCCCTTCATACATTCAGTTCTGTCAAACACTTTCGGCAAGTAGAACCAACAAGAAAATTAATTAACAATTATTGGACGAGGTTGAGCAAAATCAGTATCGTGACTGCTAATCAGTGGCACGCAGATCAATTATTTGCGGAAGCCAAAACTCGTTTGGTCTCGCCATGGATAGTACAGTAAAAACACAGTAAAAAGACATACGATAACAAAAAGGTACGTTTAGGTATAAATGTTAGTCAGGGCTTGAATATATGGCTTGCAATCGAACCTCTATAAGCGGCCAGTTATCACAGTCTCCAAATTGTGGTCGGCAAATTACTTAGAATGAAACCCTATTAACCGGCTACCTCTATTAAGCGGCCGCGGCCACCTTTTGGTCGTCCCGATGAAGGTTTTCTATTGTCCTTACCCCTGTTAAGCCGCCACTCAAAATTTAATACACTTAGTTTAGATTTGTTTCGGAAATGGCTATGACAGATAAGAATCCGAATTGAAAGTGACCACTGATAAAAACTTTGAAACACATGTTTATGACTGTCTTCACGTGATTCCGTGTTTCCTTAAAGCATGTTTGTAATTATTAAAAATAAATTGATGTTTCTACTAAGCCTCATGCTAAATCCCTATTTAGCGGTAATCTCCTGTTTACCCGATACAAAATCTGCCTTGTTCACGGAGAGCAAACCACACATTGGGACATCCAAATCAAAGAAAAGTTAAGTTAATTTTGTACCATGTGACTTTTGGTTGCAAAGGCCTTATTCATAATGGAATCTTAAAATGGCGCTTGGAATTGTTCCTTTCTGTGTTTCGCGCAAGGAGGAGAGGAGTCTTGTCTGACCATGGAAAGTTTGGCCGCTTTAACTTACATGAAAAGCCGGCTGTACACTGTTGAAGTCAGCACGGGTAATTTTGCCCCCTTTCTCTGTCTAAATAGGGTTAAAAACCTTCAAAGATCGTGCTTTCACATTGGTCCACAAACATACAACTTGAGACTGATTTTAATTAAGAATTGGACCTTTAACCAAAAGCTGGATCAACGATCGATTTGTAATGATCGACGAATCACATCAAAATTGATCTATTGGGTAGTTTATCCACCACACTCTTAGCATTTACTAGACCTGTTAAACAACTTTCTCCAGGCTAAAAAATTGTCCTTATACTCTTGGAAAAATGTGCTAAAAACGTACTTTATAAACATGCATCACATTTCCAAATAAAGACAACAGGGCATTTCGCAAAATTTGAAAATGTTTGGAAATGTGATAAAAACAAAATCTCAAGTGTTTTTAAATCATCTTTTCTATTGAAAAGCGAACAACAGAATAAACCGAGACAAAATATTAAAAGTTCAAGCTAATTTAAAACTGATGATCAAACAACCGTCAGTGTAGCTCATTAATATTAGCGTTATTAAAGTCGCGGGAGGCGCAGTGGCCTCGATGTTAGTGTGCTCGTCTCCGGATTGAGCGGTCTGCGTTCGGACCCTGGCCCGGGTCATTGTACGGGCATGTGTTGTGTTGTTGGGCAAGACACTTTACTCGCAAAGCGCCTCTCTACTAAGGTGTATAAATGGGGGTTAACCCTGCGATGGACTAGCATCCCGTCCAGGGGGGAGTAGAAATACTGCTAGTCGCTTCATGCTACAGAAACCGGGATAAACTCCGGCCAGGTGGGCCATTTGGCTCGTATGCAGACTTTTTTTAAAAGTTAAAGCGCCATGGTTTCCTCAGGATGCTCTAGGCGTCGGCATGTACTTAAACACGAAACAACGAAACGAAACCACCGAAACCACCGAAACCACCGAAACCACCGAAACGAAACCACCGAAACAAGCGAAACGACCGAAACGAGTAAAATAGTAAGTAAATAAATAAAAAAGTTTAAAAGAAGCCTTGATCTCTAGCACTTTACTATGGCAGCCGGATCTCGTACCCAGATCCTGCTCTTTACCCACATGTGTGACATCGTGATATTACAAACCTGAAAGGTGGATGAGCGCAAGCGTGTCGAGCAGGAAGACATCGAGAAAAAGGTGGGTATTTTCACATTCTGAATGGTATTCTAGCTAAAACAAGAAATCTAATTTCAAAGAAAGGTTTTCTGGTCGTATCGTGGATTCTTAGACGGTGGCGAATCGAACGGCCTTTTCGAGGATGACTTTGCAGCATTCTTCGTGCGAACCAGGACTTTTTAATATATATCTCTAAAGAAAAACGAGGGCGACTTGACATGCTTTAATCATATTAACGTCAGGCCTTCGTGACTCCTGCAGTTCTCAAAGTAATTTCTTATTAGGCGCTCAGCTCTTCACGGATACTCTTGAGATTGCGTTTCCGTACATCCTGGGCTCGGCGTTGTCGATTCGCCACCGCCTAAGAATCCACGATACGACCAGGAAACCTTTCTTTGAAATTACGTTTCTTGTTTTAGCTAGAATGCCATTCAAAATGTGAAAAATACTCACCTTTTTCTCGATGTCTTCGTGATCGTCGTCGACACCCTTGCGATCATCCATCTTTCAGGTTTGAGATGTAACGATGTCACACATGTGGATCTGGGTACGAGATCAGGCTACCATAGTAACGTGCCAGAGATCAAGGCTGGTTTTTTTCTTTTTTTTTTTTAACTTTTTCATTTATTTACTTATTATTTTACTCGTTTCGGTCGTTTCGTTTCGGTGGTTTCATTTCGTTGTTTCGGGTTTTAGTACATGCCCTACGCGTCATGTTAAAAATAAATACTCTAGTGCGAAATTTATTATGAACTAATGAGATAACTTAAGCCTTTCAGTTATTTCTAACAAGCACTTTTAATAATTAGTTCTGTGTAGATTTTAATGGACTCCTGCCAAAATGCGACTGCGAGTACAGGAAATTGAATTTCAGATTCAAATGTTTATGATGTGCTTGGTTTCAAGATTTAACCGCCATTTTTCCAGACCTTTGGTTTTTGTTACAGGTTTTCATTTGATTTGAAATCACATCATATATTTGTATACAGTTTAGATGGAGTTTTCACAATTCTACTCCTGCTTTTATGTTACAAGTGACTTAAGAGGCTGTCTCTGTAAAAACCGACCACTGATTTTACTTCGAAAATTCGATTTTTCTCATAAGCTGGGATTTCGAAGCCCTTCCCTAATCAATCGCTAAATTGAGTTTGATTTGATTAAAAATTCTAATTGAACTTTTCTAGGATTGATTGAAGTTCGGTCCGCTCGACACAAGTTGCATGCCTGCCGAAACTGGAAAAATAGCACATATTGCCGGCGCTCTAAAAAAATTAATATTCGCTCAAAAGCCCCAATTCTTTCTTACAACTATAGATATATCATAGCGGTTTGTTTAGCCATGTTGCAATTATAATTCAATGTTGTTCCTTCAACGGTTAAAAGAAGATTTTCTGCCCGTTAAATCGAGTTTGAACCGAACACGAAAATAGCTCTACTTTGAAGGCACGTTTTAAAAATGTGGCACCTGTTTGAAACTGCTGAACTACATGAATAGAAAGTATAAATGGCCCTTAATTTAAAGCAATAATAAAATTTGTCTGCCTACTAGGTTTTCAAAACTAACGACCGCTTAAACTTCAGGAAATTTTGAAAATTTTCCAGTGAGTAACTAACATAGTCGCCTTCGTAAAGTGCTCCGATAAATTCACGTAAATCTCTTACCTGACTTCAAGATTAAAGTTTTGGTCCTTTGTAGTGATCCTTGAAACCTAGGTAGCGGTAGGTTTGTACATTTATACTTTCCTCATCTGTGTCGAGCGTGACCGTAACATACTTCGATGTTCTTTGTATTGCTGACCATTGTTTTCCTCGAAGCCGGTTTAATCATGTAGAGTCCTCTTGAAAGGTTTGTAGAAGCACTCTTTTGGACAACTCTCGACACACATACATGTATGAACAGTAAACGGTGATCCTGGGATCCAAGGAAGGATTGATAAATGCCACGGCCATTTTGTGTTTACAACAGGTGTTTTAGTTCCCAATCTTCCCGTGAGTATCACATCATCATGATTCCCATTATTAATTCTTTAGAACGCTTGAAATGTTTGTTATGGTTACAGTGGCTGAGCCTACCTCTAACTTTGACTGAGTTTTGCAAACAAATGAACGGTAAAACTGAAAAACTGGCGACAAGCTTTCTGGCGTTCCTTAAATTTGGTTAGAAAAAGCATGGCCACCTGGTTTAGTTCAATATTAAGAATATTACGAGTTTTATTTCCTTTTTATTTCGTATACCCTTCAATGGTGTTAAAATATATTAAGCGATTAAATATTGACTTGAATAAATATCGAATTGCACAAAATCTTTTTTTCTCAAAAAAAAAAAATAAGGAAAAAAATATCCCACCAACTGACCATTCAAACAGTATACAGCGAGAAGTCTCACTGACTGAAAAAGTCATTACTCAGAGCCAAAATGGAATGGATTCCCTTATTTCCTTATGTCTATGCTTGGTAGAGTGCTGACCATCGGTTGTTGACCTGTGATTTAACATGAGAAATGCTGAAATATCGATCTTTCAGAGGGAGGAGTGTGATACGGTATGTCTCCAGAATAGTGCACATACATGTATCCCTCAGATAGGTCATATACCAGTTATTGACTTGTTATAACCGATCAATCGGAGAGTTCGATCCTTGGCTGCACTTGCACCGTTGCACTCTTTGGCCTATCGATGCAAATAAAATTGTATGAGGAGGAATATTTGCAAGATCAACTTCCCTGATATTTTTATACATTTTTTATTTGTCAGAAAATAGTATTTGATGTTACTATAAGACAACTCCACGTTATTACATTACGTTGTTTTATTGGGAAAGGAGGGTATATGATCTCAGTAAACAAGAAAAACCTGAAAACAAAACAGGATGGTGAAGAGCCTTGATGTGCCTATGTGCATCTTTGTCACGATGGTAACAAGGTTAGTTCAAGGAATTTAAAAATAATAGCTTATTTAAATATCATTGATCCCCAAGGAAAGAATATTACCAAACTTTGAAGTAAAAATCTAATCCAGCAGCTCAAACCTTTTGTTGATCCACAAGATCTCTGCGATCAGTGTCATGAATGCAAGAATTATTCCAACACCCATCACAACATACACTCCCAGCATTACTCTCACATCGATACGCTTTCGGGACAAGGCTGAAAAGGAGAAATAAAGTTTACTTCTCAGCATTTTGAGAGGAACCTGTCTATCAAAATATCTAAATAGACGAATTCGTTGGCTCTCTCGGCAAAATGTCCGGTTTTTTTGTTTAATGTATTACTCGGCCATGCCAAAGAGTGGTGCTTCTCAGCTTATCAATTTGATAAAAACAAGTAGCAAAGAGTTACTTCACTTATGTGTTGCAACATCATCAAGTGATTTTAATACACCACTTTCCATCTAAGCAGACAATAGTAATACTAATAGCAATAATAATAATATTAATAATATTAATAACAATAATAATAAAAAAAAACAATGGAAAATTACTCTAAAACTTTACAATAATAATAATAAACAAAATAATTCGTTGGCTCTCTCTATAATAACAATACTACTACTACTACTACTACTACTACTACTACTAATAATAATAATAATTTAATATCAATAATAATAATAAACAAGCCGAATGTGGGGCATGAGAACGGAAACAATACCAGTTATCATTGGAGCACTTGGAGCTATCAAAAAGGGACTAGAAACTTATCTTGGAAGAATTCCCGACCAAATAAGCATCAGTGAACTACAAAAGATGACCTTGTTAGGTACAGCACACATTCTGAGGAGGGTGCTATCAAGCTAAAAACTGGCTATCCCCTAGTGCCCCAGGACCATGGTCTGGTCTCGGCCCTAAGGACTCTAAGCAAACATTACGTGAGGATGATGATAATAATAATAATAATAATAATAATAATAATAATAATAATCCGTGAAAGTCAGTGAAAAACTATCCAAATATAAGGACTTGGAAATCGAAACAAGCCGAATGTGGGGCATGAGAACGGAAACGATACCAGTTATCATTGGAGCACTTGGAGCTATCAAAAAGGGACTAGAAACTTATCTTGGAAGAATTCCCGGCCAATTAAGCATCAGTGAACTACAAAAGATAACCTTGCTAGGTACAGCACACATTTTGAGGAGGGTGCTATCAAGCTAAAAACTGGCTATCCCCTAGTGCCCCAGGACCATGGTTTGGTCTCGGCCCTAAGGACTCTAAGCAAACATTACGTGAGGACGATAATAATAATATTTTAGGCAGCATTTATGATACGCCATTGAGCATGGTGATGATGATGATGATAACAATGATGATGACGATGACAATGTTGCTAAACGAACAGTCATAAGATGGAGTGTATCAAATGTGAATTTACGGAGCTGAAATTATGCAGATCTTTTAATAGTTTCGAGTTACTTTCTTGGGATTTGGAGACGAAAAATGCTTCAAAACTTAAAAGATTTACAAAACTCACTCTGACGATGAAATCATATTTAAGTTCTCAACACATCTGTGGTTTTGTTTTGATTAATCTAGTTCTTTCCTCCCTCATGTAGGGCAAAGAGTTTTGTTCTTGTATTATTAAGAAGTAAATCACTCAACAGGCAAATTTATTGCCCGATGATAAGAAAACACGAATATAAATAACTGCAGTTATAGAAACGTTTTCTCACTTGTTCCTTGTTCTTGAGGACACTCATTTGTTAATTCCCACCATTCTCTTTTCAGCTGATCAAGGAAATCATTCTCACTGAGGCGTAGAATGGCCAATGTGAAGTCCTTAAGGGCTGTGTCGTTTGCTTGTAAAGCAAACGAATACGCAAGGGCCGTACTTAAACCTGGAACTGAGAAATGTTACAAAATCAAAAAAAGTCGCTTAATCACACAACATCTACATGTGAGTTGCAGCACTTGTAGAATCTTTGGCGCTAGCACCTGAATCGTCTTTTCGTTTTATTTTCACGTATGCACAAATAATACGTGTATTCAAAAATGCTTTTAAAAGGACCACCCATCAGATATAGCACCATGTCATTGAAAAGCGCGCAGGAGTTTTCACGACTAGATTCAGCAAAATAACGATACAATATCTTGGAATATTTTTAATCGTTTCGTGCGTTGCTCGCAAGGCCTACCAAAGAAACACGATATTAATAATGACAAAAGTTAAATATTCAACAGTTGGTCTGGAAAATCGAGCACTGATATATTAAGCAATTAGATTATGAGCTCGAGATTTAACGAATAATCTAATTGTTTTAGTATAAATCTACTAGTCGTTCGAAACGTTATGTAAATCCTCTTCATAGACATTTCGAAAAAGGGTAATAAAGAAGATGTTGTTGTTGTTGTTGTTAACGCCAAGAAGCGGCCGTCATTTTGTTAATAAGGACACACTACTACGCTACTCACTATCTATCACAGAATAAATAGTGAGTAGCGTAGCCAATGCAATAAGAGAACGGCGTTCGTGATAGAACGTTGGTAGATTTATACTAATACACATTAGTATAAATCCACTAGAGTTCTATCACGAAGGACGTTCTCTGATTGGCTACGCTACTCACTATCTATTCTGTGATAGATAGTGAGTAGCGTAGCAGTGTGTCCTTATTAACAAAATGACGGCCGCTTCTTGGCGTTTTCGAAGTGTCTGTGAAGAGGATTGAGATAACGTTTTGAACGGCTAGTAGATTTATACTAAAACAATTAGATTAGTCGCTCTCGATTTCTATGCGTGATAGTTGACTCGGGCTGGGCCCTAGTAAACTATCACGCGATAGAAATCGAGAGCGAATAATCTAATTGTTTAATAGAGTCGCACAAGTTGTGATACTCATGGTAGTTTTGTGAGTGAATGTGTGTGAATTTTACCTGTTGTTAGGTCGCAAGGTGGCTTAATGGCGGCAAGTTTGAGAATTGGCCCGTCTCCAATGAAAGCAAACTCGTCTCTATCTCGCACCAGTTGAATACCTGCAGGTGTGTCTTGAATTGTGGTGTTTTCCTCTGTGATTCTATTCCATATCTTTTCATGTGGCTCGTATTGACTTGTCTTGAGTGCCTCGTACGTGCTTGACGAGTCCACGACTGCTACGTGATAAGAGGACTTCACAATATCTTCAAGATTGTTGATGGGAAGATCAGTGTTTGTTACGGTGAAAAAAGCGGCCAGGTTCGCAGTGTAAGTTGACACCCAGATAAGTGTACAGAACCAGTAGCATCCAGCGAGAATACGACCTAAAGAAACCCGGACAAAGGAGAAGAAAATCAGACGAGCTATGCTACATTTTTCGTTAATAAAAGTTAGCGTTTATCTGGTATGACGGATCTTATATAGAAAAACCAATAACAACAACAACGATAATGCGAGCAAAATACATCGTCCTAGCATGAAATCATACAGTTATAAAGCCCAAGACTAAAGAGTTACCAAAGTTTGAACCCTCATCAGGCAGAAGGGGTGCCAAAGCTATTTATGTTTATATATTTTCAACTCAAGTTATGATCAGGTTTCTCGATCCAAAAAAATATACCGTGATATTTAATCCATTTGAGAAATTAAAGTAGCGAGAAAAGTGTCTATGTAACCTTTTGTATGTGAAGTGCAGATAACCAGTGGCCCAGATAATGAAAGTTATTACCATTTATTTACGCCTTTTTCCGGCCGCTATACTAAAAAAAGCAAAAAAAGTTGAGGTATTGTTGGACCATGGAGGTACACCAATATGGCGGTTCCATACTGGACTCTGTAAATTAGTGAGGTTCGAAGAATAGAATTTCTGCCCCTCAGCCCCCTTGTTCAGCAAGCAACGGTTCGCCCCGGTCACCCTGCTTTCTCAATAAGGCGTGAATAAAATAAAGTGTTAAAACAAATGAAATCCATTTGCCTCTACCTGACAAACTTCTTGGTGTGTTATCACCTCCCTGTTGCAACATACAAGCCAATGAGAACCAGACACTGTTGAAAAAGCTAAACTCTTCCGATGTCCCTTTGCCATTTTCATCTTTGTATCCATAAGGACTGTAATAGTTTATTACAAACACAGCTATGGCAATGATCACCAGACTGCCTAGTGTGCAGATCCAAACATAGTGGTGAAACGGAAGCATAAACTGGAATAAATTAACCGTCCCAGCGGAAGTTGTTTTCTTGATAAGTATCTCTCTTGTGTAGTACATGTACGGCACAGTAAAGTCCACCACTTTCTCGCGACGTTCTGTTACTGTAATCGCAGCAACTGCGATGTCGGCACGCTTTACAAAAGAGACAAAACATGTATTTTTATCACATGACTAACAAATAGTTTTCTCATTAACTTATGATCAGTCTTTAGAATTGTAGATTGAAGTTTTCTTTCTTACAGAAAACCAAAATGGTGTTACATGAACTTGCTGTTTTAACTGTGCTATATCACAAAAATTAATTCGACAGGATAAGTTCAGGACCATTTACATCCTTAACCCAAACATTAACAGATCCGATGAATTTCGAACTTCTGACGCTCCCTCAAATTGCTACCATGGTAACCGACTAAGAGTATTGTCTCCTCCCATACAGTCCGATCCGCCCCCAAGATTTGCAAGATTAGCAGTCCATTGAATCCTAATTTGATAATATGCGGCTACTAGATGGCTAGTCGTGCCATCTACGCGAATATAGAGTAAGGGATTTTTCCAGTTATTGGGATCGAGTTGTCCTTATTTTTCATTTCGTTATTTTCCCCTTCATTGTATGAAAAACAACAGTGGGTTCACAGCTGGCACGGATGAACAAAGAAGCATTAGGAAGCGTTTGTATTTTGACACTTCTCAAAACCTAATATTAATGGGAAATTTTCTGTCTGAATAGTTCAACTTTTACCACAAAAAGCTGTTGTGTGGAGTATAGTGCAGGAAGAACGGTAAATGTTCAAGTTACCTTGTTCATTAACTCGCCAATCAGTCCATTCCAGGTTCCGTTTTCAGTTTCAGCACCGTACAACCCGTCCGGGGAGGGGTAGATCTCATATGTAAACTTGAGATTTCTTGCTAGCTCATTCAGCAGACGGATACAATATCCGGTATATGTAATGCTGCCGTCTTTGTGCCTTTTCTCCATCACGAATGGTGCGTCCTGTTTGAAAGTGTTGTATAAAGAAGACATCGATTGTTAATTATTGTTAGCATCAAGCATCTACTCTCTGTGTATTCTGCTGTAGACGGTGAGTAGCCTGGCAGTGTGCGATTTTTGACAAAATTTCGGCTGCTTCTTTGCGTTTTCGAAGTGTTCTTGAAGAGGACTTAGATAAAGATTTGAAGGACTATAGCAGTATACTAAAACAATTAGCTTATTCTCTCACAATTTCTATGCGTGATAGTGGACTCGGGCTGCGCCCTCGTCAACTACAGTTGTGTGACTCAACAGGAATCTCGAGTTCATGATCTAATTGTTATTTTGAGTCAATTGACTTTAAACAATAACAAGATAGAGCTTTCACCAAACCTTTAGAACACTAGTGGAAGGTTTTATCAAGTAAAACAACAATAACAAAACAAAATGCTACTATAGATCTTACCATTGCGACAACAGCCCTAAGCTTTCTTCCTTCGAGACTTCCTTTGGAAAGTGGATTGTCCATGTTGCGTAAGACACTTTCAAACAGTACGGCACCTTTAGTTGAATTCCATGTACCTACCTAAAATACGATGTAAATAGCAGAGGAATGAATAAACCTAATTAAAAGATCTTAAAGCATGAATTTGAGATAGCAGAGTTTAACATCAAATAATTACGTATTGTCTACATATACTGCTACAGCTCTACAGAAGAAACTACCCAGACCCAGTTAAACCAAAGTTACCAAAATCAAACATCAATCACCTTTTAGTTCAAACCAAAAAATGTGCTTTCAGGGTTCACAGCAAAGCTTTAATTAACCTTTAATGGGAAGTAATCTACAATATCCGTCAAAAGTAAATTAGTTAAACCTCAAACAAACGACTTGTCTGTACATTGTCGTATACCTTTACGAGGGAGTTGTTTCGAAGGTTCAAAATCTCCAGTTCAATTCCTTTTCGCTTTCCATGCTTGTTGAAGTGAATAGGGCCTGTTGGGCTATCTAGATTAACCTATTTTAGCAAGGAAACGATCGTTAGACAAAAAAAAAAAAAAAAAACCCACAACGTAGGAAACTAAAAAAGAAAGTTAGCGAGCTGAAATCCTTAGAACAGTATGCTGTATGCCGATTTGTGCGTGTCACTCAATAAATAAGCATGAAGAACTTGCTGCACGTAATTAGATAAGCAGCAGCAGAAGAAGAAGAAGAAGAAGGAGAAAAAGATGAAGAAGAAGGTGATGAAGAGGAAGAAGAGGAAGAAGAAGAAGAAGAAGGAGATGAAGATGAAGAAGAAGAAGATGAAGATGAAGAAGGAGATGAAGATGAAGAAGAAGAAGCAGAAGCAGAAGCAGAAGCAGAAGCAGAAGCAGAAGCAGAAGTAGAAGCAGAAGCAGAAGCAGAAGCAGAAGCAGAAGCAGAAGCAGAAGCAGAAGCAGAAGCAGAAGAGGGTGAAATCAAATTTTGGGAAAAACACGTTTCATTTTAGCGGAGCGAAAATTGTTAATGAGCTGTCCACCGACATAACGAAAGCCGAAGACATACAGAGTTTCTGCCGCTGTGCAAAAGGGTTTTCATTATCGTAATAGTTCTTAGTGGCTTCTTTTAGTATTTTAGTATTGTAATTAGATTTTTAACGTAGTTTTATTTTTTAACGTATAGTTATAAAGTTTTAATTTGTGTACATAAATTTGTTTTTTTAACCTGATGTTATTTATACAGGGCCCCTATGGATACCAGCCTTTGAGCTGAACGGGCTACCCTGTTTAAATAAAGTATTACTTTACTTTAAGAAAAAGAGAAGAAGAAGAAGAAGACGGCTTTATCTCAAGGCGCCGGTCAACATTTAGTACTGGTGGCTCAGTACTAAATTAAAGTACAGTTAAAGTAAAGTACAGTTGTAATTGTCTTAATTAACTACACTGAGATTTTACGAAAGCTTTCTGCAGTGATTCCTCAAATTGTTCTTTCAGAATTGTTCTCATTAATAAGACATAAGTATCTGAGCTAGTTTTGCTTATTAAAACTGATTTCAGTGTCTGCTTAGGGTACAAATATGGTAAAGGTTTAGCAGTATCAAATCCATGCCTTCAAACAGCCTACTTACCTTCCTCATGCAGGTAAACATTGCATTCGTATCTTTCGAAGTAATAGCAGACCCATTCATTGATGAACATGGTTCCATCTTCATAGCGTGATTGATAACTTGCAATGCGTCGTACACAATTGAAATGAGCTCCTAAGGATGTAATAGTGTGCATTAATTTAGTTCAGTGCAACTTTTGTTTCATACCCTCGTATACAGAATCAGAAAAGACCTCAAGATATAAAACTGCCTTTATTTTATTGAGATTGTTCCCCTGGAAGGAACCGACGTCTTTTCCCACTGCTCTCATGCCCTTTAATGGTCCTCTCCTAATGCGCCCCTCAACCACTTATCTCGTCAACCTAACGCAGAATATACGTGCTAAATTTTAGTCACTGTCTGAAGTTTACTAACTGTACAGTCAAGTTTACTAACTTTACAACCACTTCAACAGATGTAATAAACGTACTTTGCTGCTATCGTTAGATTTATTTTGGATTGCAACAGGAACCGAGCTGTGGATGTCTGGAAGCTTGAAAGCTAAAACAATGTTGTTCCAGTTGCAGCTCAAGTTAAATGGTACCTGAAGTAGAAAAAGATGAATTAAAAAAGATTGTTATAAATAAAACATTTGAGATCAAATTGAACTGATTTTCATGTTGATGTACACATTCACTCTATAACTACTTATAACTTGCTTACAACTTAGACTTTTGAGACTTTTTAGGATGTTAGAATACCAATGATTGGCTATGTTTTAGGCGTACAGCTAATAAGGTCCGGCTTTCCGTTTTTATGACTATCACATTAACAGGGGAATGTCCCCGCGCTGACTTTAACAGTTTAGAACTTTTCGTGGAAGTAGAAGCAGCCCCGGCAAACCTTAGACCCTCATGTAAGGCGTGTCTCGTAACAATTTGGTTTGACATGTCACTATTCGGTCGTAGGAAAGAAAAGCACCGTCTGAAGAGCAATAAGGTTAATTGAGCCATTCTAATACTCTGAGGATGAAGTTGTTTTACTTTAATCTAGTGTAAAATAAAATAAGAAAAAAAATCAATAGCAATTAATTATCATTCTCCTTATGCAAAATCGTAATTTTAGTCAACTGATGTTCTAACCTTTCCCTGAATTATCCATTTGTAGCCAGTCCTATGTTGACACTGTTTCTGCAAAAACGTAACAATATGATTACTTTCCCTCGCATAGACAACTTTTAAAAGCACTATGGCAGATATAATCAATAATGTATCGACATCTGAAGCGATGACGTTTGAAACCAGGAGCAAATTGTCCAGACTGCTACATTTAAAAAGGTATCATATAAAGGTAACTAAGAGCATATATCGGCTACACTAGCATCATTTAGATCAACGCATCGAATAGCATAGTTCATCTGCTATTGGAAAACATCTGACAGAGAACCATAATGCCTTGGTTTGCAAGAAAAGATTTTAAGGGAATTTTAAACCTGAAGAGGTGACAACTTGAAGGGGAATAACCGAATAATCACCTATGAGTTGCTTTTCACTTTAAAAGCTGTCATACGTGAAAAAGTTCTTGTCGGAAATTTGTCGACAGCTTACAGTCAAAACTTGTTTGGCCCAATTTTATTCTGATCTATTAACATTCGAAAATTACTCCTTACTTGGTTTCGATAATCATGCGGCTGTACAGTTCTCAAAAGCGGTCGCTCGGTATTTCTTAGTTTTGAGATCATAACTTTTGCCGTGTTCAGTAATAATAAGCTTTCTTGCTTCCCAGAAAACTATTCGATCATAATTTGACTAGCGGAGATCCTGAGCCCCGAAGGCGCCACATCCGTCACATCCGTCACATCCGCCACATCCGTCAGTCCGTGCGTACGTGCTACGCGACAAATGGAAATTTACAAGCTTTCAAGTTCTTGTTTTCGTTCAAAACACTATCAATTACTTCTTTTGGTCTTAACATGGAAAGAAAAAACACCAAAAAGTGTTTAAAGGGCATCTAAGAGGAAATTGCGCAAAGTTCAAATAATCAATTGGAACGCGCTGAATGCAAGTGTCAAAAATTGTGGACGTTTTTGTGCTTCTGAATGCATTTCTTGGCGTTATTTTAAAGTGGTACTATGATCAAATTTTCCCCCCTCGATTTTTTAGGTGTATCACATAGAATTCCATGAAAGAATAAAAACGCCGTTTACCGTTTGCCGTTTGCAAATATCTGCATCAGTTCCGGAGATATTTAAGTTTGAAAAATGTGTAAAATATGCAAATGAGATGACTGATGATGTCATACACTCAACCCAATTTTATATCAAGTATATAAATAGAGATATCTTGGGTAATTTGCAGCGCAGACCATTGAAACTTGGTAGGCTAATAGTTCTACAGGAAACACACCTACGGTTATATAAAATTCTGTTGCCATGGCAACTCACTCTTTTCCAGTCCCCACCCACTTGATTTCAATATGTTAGTGATTTTCAGCTCGCAAAACATTAAATGAGGCCACAAACTTGAGCCAACATATTTATATGCTTGCTGGATCAAGCATATGAGGCACCATTAGCAAATATCAAAATGGAATGCCAAAGGTGGCCAGAAATGCCTTTAACATTGGGGAGGTCTGGAACCCAGTATGTTGCCATGGTAACCAAACTGTTAAGCTCATATTGTGGAGCACATTTAGTAGAATCTTACTGCAAAGAATCAAACATTTCTGATGCAAATTGGCTGAGATATCTTTTTTTATCATATTTGATCAAAATTTGGTTGAGTGTATGACGTCATCACTGGGCTAAGTTGCATATATTATAAACTTGAATATCTCTGGAACGAAAAGAGATATTTGAATATAGTAAACAGCATTTTTCTTCTCACACAGGCTACTTGTTTATGTTTTAAAATAAATGCGATAGGAAAGATGCGATTTTCGTCATAGTACCACTTTAAAGTGGTATATAAGCAATCTTCACGAAGTTTCTTAAACATTTCTTTCATTTGGTCATCTTTCGTTGAGAATTTATGCTTTAACGGCGAGCAGGATTTGCTATTTTGCACTCGCACGTAGTGATTTGCGTATTGTGTTTATGGTGATGTTCATCAGTTCTGCTTAATTGAAATAATCATTTGTGAGTTTCTTTAAGGGTTAGTGTTTGGAGTAAATGATCAGTATTTTATGTTTCCTCCCCAATCTATATATTAGTTTATGTTCTTTACTCGACAATATTTTTCAATGAATAGGCACGTGGATAAGATACCTAGTACTCTAATACCAAACAGAAAACCAACAGGAACAAGTGTATTACAAATATATTAAGGAATCACTGACACAAAATTACGAAGAACATGATAATGCCATTAGATGTACCTTTTGTAGCATTAAGTGAATAGTTTCCGTGCCTGTGTAAAGTAAAATTACTTCGGCCTCAAAGTTTTCAATTTCTTCCATTGCTCTCAATATTGAAGAAGTCGGACTTTCATTGCCTTGTTCAGAAAGCTGCACCAAATTCACCGTCAGACTTGATCTCTGTGTTATGGCGTGAAAATAACCAGCTTCGTACAAACGAGACTCTAAAAGAAATGTTATTCAAAATGTTTTGAAAATGTCTTAGTCAATTTTGGCGTTCATGCCTGCAAACCACAATCAGCATTCAGAAATTCCACACTAAAGAAATTGCTTCTTTAAAGGTATTAAAATAATAGAGCCGTGAAAACAATTGTCAATCTCGACCTGTAAAACCTGACCTGTAAATTCTGGTCTGTCTTAATCCTCCCTGGTATCGCTCACAAATAGCAATGAAGATGAAGAGGTGTATGTTACGTACATGTTACATAGCTGTTGTTTAAAAAGAACTAAAGGGAAAATTACTAAATGAAAAAAAAATATATAAGCTGAGTACGTTTACCATCATATACAAGTGCTACGCTTTCCCAGTGAAATGTGTTCAGTATGGCAAGTGTAGCATGGGCGTAGTCTTTGTATCCCGCTGACATCTGAATCGCTCTACCGCATTGGTCAGAGGGCCTGCTGTCTCCATGGAGACGGAGAAGAGGAATGCCGGTCACTTCAGAGAGCGCGCATGCGCACGTCCTCTTGTTGCTCCCCTCAATAAGAACAACGACGTTTTCATCAAGAAGCAATGAAGCTGAAATGCAGATTAGAGCAAAGCTAAAAATATTCCTTACAGCATAGCAAAACATTGTGTTGCAAAATATGCAGCAAATTAGCGACATTTCCTAATTGACCTATTAACAGCTATCATTTACTTGCCGTTTTCTTAAGGTATTACAAGAATTTTGGGGCAGAAAAAGAACTATATATGACAATTTGGGCTCCGTACATTCCCTAAAATATAAAATGGCAAAAAGTTTTAAAGATTAACTAATTAAAACGCCGATTGCACATGGCAAGAAAGATAATTTTTGGAGACACCTTAAAAGAATATATTAAATTGTCGTGGTAACCGTATCAAAGTTTAAACCATTAATGAATAACAACTGCAGCCATACCATGCCTGCTTTTCTGCTTTTGTAATGTGCATGTATGACGCTACACTAACTACGATTACAAAAATCTCTTGATAGCAAATAACCCACCGAGGCGTTATCTGATGTTGTTGATATTAACGTAACGTTTTAATGTGTGGAAAGCAGACAAACGTCTGTGCATTATGAGATATGTTACCTTGTTTATATAAGTTTCTCTTGTCTGACACGTTGAAGTTTTTCAAAACTATTGAAACACTGTTCAAACTGTGTGTATTATTGACCAAGAAATTGATGGCATCAAACTCTGCTGGGTATTCATTAACAACACCTGTATGAAGTAAAATAAATAAACAAATAAATAAGTAAATAAATAAATAAATAAATGCATGAAAGAAATGAATAAATTACAATATTTAGAAAGGAAGCCACATCAGCCATAGCTGGTTTTCATGTGGGCCCTCTATCCTGGTCGAGTTGGAATTTGGAGTGTTGGTTTTTGTGGATGAAGGAAAACCTGAGAACCCGGAGAAAAACCCTCGGAGTAAGGCATGAACCAACAACAAACTCAACCCACATTTGACAACACTGGGCTAGAATCAAACCCAGGCAGGGGTAGGCGAGCGCTCTTACCATTGTGCCATTCCTGCTCTGCTTTTGAAACAAGGCAAGTCAGTCACACATCATCGCACAATATCATTATAATAAAGGAAATAGAAACATGAAACCAATACATCAATCAGTTACCTACCGCAAGTAAATATCCCGTTATTTGAGAAAACCTTGTGCACGAGTGAGATAATAGTTATCAACGCGGTACACACGGGTCTTCGTACCATGTTATCTTCTAAAAGAAATTGAACAGACAATGAAATAAATGAATGGTCGATCAGGCAGACAGACTGAGATGTAGGAAGACTGTCAGACAGATAGTTGTTGTTGTAGTTGTTTTACAGACAGAAAGACTAAGAAGGTCGGTCGTTCCGCAGGCACGCAGGTAGTAACTGAATAAGAAAACGTTGCAAAAAATAAGCGTTTAAGAACACAACCGTTTAATAATCCCCATTATTTGTTTTAACTTACGGCCTACCATACTACAAGACGCTTCATGGACGTTTTGTGAAAATGAGCATTTGCCGAAACATTTATCCATCATTGTTGGGACGTTGTTGAGCTATGTATGCCAAACGATGCTGTGAGGACGTTCTTTGAATTGTTCTGCATCATAGTACTTTACTTCCGCGCGGTTTAATAAAGTACTAAAGGGAGAGTTTAGACCCTGGACCGTGTTGATTTGATTTTGTATGTTAGTAAAATTTCCCCATTTCCAAGTACACCAAGTGGCACCCCTTAAATCTATACTTGCCACCTGTTCCCGCACACTTACATTACAATTAGCACAATGGTTTAGCCAGGTTAGGACCTGTTGTTTCAAATTTAGGTAAATAGTACACGGTGGCGTTGTTTTATAGGCTATAAATATTTCAGGGCTAATATAAGCACGAAAGGGATGGAATTAGAATGATTTGGCATAAGAAATAATAGGAAAAGAAAGAAAAGTTCCTTGAATCATTGTTTGTCTAAAGAAACGAAATTTAATTACTCTTGGTTTTCAAAGTGATTATGCTTGATGGCCAGTATAGCGACCAACTACAGTTCAGTGTTCTTTGAGTCATGCTAAAATTGATTAATAAAATATTATTAACCTCCCTAATATCGGTGGAAATAGCAGTAAAAAGGCTTTCCTTTCACAACTTATCACGTGAGATATCTCTGGATTCCATTTCGTCTCCACCAGGTTTGACTGATTGTATTCACAGTCGTGTTAAACCTGAAATGACCCGCATGCAAAAGGAGAATGGAAATGGGGAGTTTTCACAATTTTGCAGCTTCCCTTATTTTATGTTGACTATCCATTATTAACATTCAACGACAGCCTACAACAGTTAAGAGAATAAAAGTGGTAAGCAAGCCTTTCAAAAGGTTAATATTTAACAATATTTTTTTCTTCGAAACTGTGCAGGAGCGAAAATCTAATAATATCTAGGAAATAATGGCAGTTGGGTGTCCTTGAATTTCCTGTATTTCAATTTTGCCCGGACTCTGTTCCAAAAAAGGCGCGCTTATACAATTAAATCACTAATAAAGTAATGAATTCATCAAGGTTCTTTAGCTTAGCTATTCTAGAGGCAGTTTTTTTCTTTATAATTTTGATAACTTATTCACTCTTTAGGAATTGGCATATTTTATTTGTTTATTTTTAGAAGCTGGGCCTTTGTGTAAAAGTAGCTCTTTCCAACCACGGAACGTGTAGATGTTGAAAGGACACCTAGCCTTAGTCAGTAAGGTTTTCCAAGCATGCCTTTGTGCTCTCAGTAATCGTCATTGGCAATTACGGAGTTCACGGGTGCTTTTTAGAATTAGGTTGTCTCTTAGTATCGTAGATAGGGAATATGAAGATTAATCTAACAAAGAGTTCCAGTAACGAGTTTAAAAATAACATCAACAGATTTTCTGCACAGATCCCAGAAAGTAAACCTAAGTACATATCAAATTACAGTTAATTAAATTTTACTCACACTTACAAGCCTGAGAACGGCGTGAAATATGAAGGATATTCCGTGAGTGTGTAGTTTAAACACCTTTCGTGCAAGTAATATTTTACAGTGCAGCTGACAGCTGCCAGGACCTCGTTACCATAAGATAAGTTGCATGTGGGTCGTTTGAGAAAAGAAAACCACCTACTGATACTTAATCACTTGGCCAATTCTAAAGGAAATGCATTGTAGTAT
Organism: Orbicella faveolata; assembly: GCF_042242905.1. Taxonomy (NCBI): domain Eukaryota; kingdom Metazoa; phylum Cnidaria; class Anthozoa; order Scleractinia; family Merulinidae; genus Orbicella; species Orbicella faveolata. Next base: position 22,924,553 of record NW_028301563.1, read on the forward strand.
TGGAGGTACCGGTCGATCTACCTTCAATACGCATATTTTTCAATAACATAATATATTATAGGTAGGTTGTAGTTTAGGATGTGATTTAACAGATACGACTATAATTTCACTTGAATTAGCTAATGAAAAACAAGTATTTTTTGTAATAGCGCATTACTTTTTAGCAGAGTTTTAGATTTTTTCAGTAAGATGTTGTTATATCCATAAGAATACGGCGAAGCCCTGGCAAGTCACTTACGATAACATACAAAATATATTCTGAAAGTCTTTTTGCAATGTAATGGTGACTGATTTAGGACATTTTTGTGTTCTCACTATCGATATCATTTCAGATTGTCTCCTGTGGAATCGTCTCCTGTGTTCTCGTTGGAGTACCCTAGGCGCTAGAAAATTTTGTGCGAAAACGCGGGAAATTTATTTAATTTTCAATATTGAAATATTCCAGACAGTTTTGTTTATAGTACCAAATGGTATTTTTACCAAGTTACATAGAAGGAGATCCTCAAATTTACATGCTAAAGGTTGTAAACCTCCCATCGACCAGACATTGGTGTGTGAACTTAGTTTAATGGCAGTCAAATTTCGTTATCAACTAGGGTACAAGCGTATTGTCATATAATCTACATTGAGAAAAATGATTTGCAAACTCCCCTTTGAGGTCTGTGACTCTCGTAAAGTCTTTACTATTGAATTAATGCAGTGGTTAAACAGCAGCATGGGGTATTGTTTTTCAAAAAATAACTAACATATTCCATGAGAACTAAGAGTTGACAACGGGTAAAGTTATATTACCTAGAGTACCCTATGATAGCCCATACTACAACCTTGTAGCTTCTCCTATACGATCAGACTTGAGGCAGGACTCTTTTTTACAAATGAACTGAAAGGTGAGTGTATGGGTTGGTGATGTAAATTACGTCACATCTACAGCTTTCAAGTCAGTGTGAGAACATACTCTAACGTTCATCATATTGGAATCTTACGCATTTCACAAATTACCTTCGACGAAATGGTTATCAATTTTGTGCTGTTTTCAAACAGTCTTTATAGAGGGAAATTTCCTATTCGTCTTATATTTGAATTCCTAATGATGTAAAGGACACATATACAAAGTAAAGGTATAAATATTTGTAAAGGTGAACTCGCCAACATTAATTGACAAATATTGCCGATCGAATCTGAATATTGTGAACACTCAGTGAAAACTAAACATCTGACATTGATAAGAGTAAGAAAATATTTGATAACCGTTGTAAACATATACATGCTTTGTGTGCGAAGGTTAAATTTGCATTTCATTGTATTGCCGCATATTTTATAAATAAACTGAATAACTCATAGCAGTATTCGGACTGGGTGTGCTGACCACAACTTATTTACTGATGTTTACGTAACATATCTTAGAGCTCTCTTTGATTTGAATTAAAGAATGTTTGACGCTTGGCATGAAAACGAACTAATTACCCAAAGTCTCGGCTACTGCATTGTTTCATTGTATTCAGGACTAGGTGCAGCTTGTTATGTGGTGATTGTTTATTAATTTAATGTTTCGTGGATATATCTTAAATCCTCCGAGTTTATCGCTTTACTTTAGACTATTTTGTGTAGTTCAATAAGTTCTTTGAAACTGATGTTATTATAAAATAGGGCTGAAAGTAGACGACGCTATTATCCGTTCAACGACCAATTTCAAGTTTGACCCCAGGAGTAAAATTTACATGCTAAAATATGTAGCAAAACGCTGAGATATGTGCAACGAAACAAGCGAAAAAAAAAACAAAACAAATGAAAACACTCAACCAATAACTTTGCGCGGATTGCATGCATAGTTACGTAATAGTCAAAGACAGTTTTAAAATTATTGAAATATATGAACAAATGACGAGAATAAATAAGGGTTGAAGTTAATCACAAAGACCTAAAAAAAAAATTATTTACAGATAGAGTTCACATCGCTAGGTAAACAAAAAACACCACTAAACGAAGTCCATCTCATGAGAAATTGTCGGTGAAATCGCTTTTGTACTTGTTGCATTCCACATACAAACAATAACCAAATGCAAATATCAAATCAAATGAAATTCTCGTATTAACCCCTTTATTGGAATATATCTACAATCTACAGATGCTTGCAATTATTCACCCTCAAACTGCTATAAATGTAATACATGCCAGAAATCTAAAAAGTCGGTTTAACCAGAAAAAAGTGACCAAACATAAATTGTATAAAACCCAGCTATAAATTTAATGACCCTATTTGACCATAAACGTAAAGAGAGTTTACCATAAACGCAAAAATGGACTATGCTATCGTAAAGCATTAATTCATAATTCCAGGTCACTGAACATAACGTAGTCATCCTCAGTGAAGATATATACTTGTAGTCTATTAGAAAAAAGACCCCAAAAAATACACGCGCTTATTGGTTCAAAATCGTGTTTCTATTTAATAATTAGATTATTAGCTCGAGATTTCTATCGCGTGATAGTTGATAAGGGCGCAGCCCGAGTCAACTATCATGCATAAAAATCGAGAGTGAATAATTTAATCGTTTTGGTGTAAACCTACTAGTCGATCAAAACTTTGTCTTAATCCTTTACCAGATACTTCGAAAAGGCACAGAAACGGCCGCCAGTTTGTTAACAAGGGCACACTGCTACGCTACTCACTATCTATCACAGAATAGATAGTGAGTAGCGTAGCCAATCAGAGAACGACATCTGTGATAGAACGCTGGTAGATTTATACTAAAACTCGATAGAAACATAGAACTAGCACGAGCTGTTGACGTTATAATGGCGCGAGCAAAGAAAATTTACATTTTGATGATCAAAGTAAACAGATTGTTTTCTTTTTTTCGTCGCGGAATTTTTTAAAAGAAATAGAGAACATGTTCACTGTGTTTCTATCGAGTTTTAGTATAAATCTACTGGCGTTCTATCACGAAATGACGGTCGAGTCTTTGTTTTTTCGAAGTATCTGTGAGGAGGATTTAGATAGAGTTTTGAACGATTAATAGATTTATGCTAAAACAATTAATAATGATATAATAATAAAACTTTATTTAAGTGTCAAACCATGTAGCCTGGAGGAAACTCATACTAATAACGGGACGCAGACTAATGCAAAATACAAAACTGAGAAGACTAAGATATCTACATTAAAATAGAAACACGAGTGGAAGTTTGGGAGAACGAGAAATGCTGTGGGAACACGAACCAACAGGCGAGCATTTCCACAGCTTTTTCGAGTTTTTTTAACAACTATTGCCTAATACAAGACATTTGCTGAGTTAGAGCTAAAATAATCAATTTCAGAAACTGTGTCTGTCCACAGGCCAATCACATCCACTTCTTAACAGAGAGCTGGCATATAACAGGCTTTTACATGGCAACCATGTGACAATTATTTTAACGAAACGCAAACATAACGTACGTATGCTTCTAAAGAAGATCTTATTTTCCGCGTGAAAAAAGTCAAATTCAACTTTCATCATGTTGAAAGAAAAATTATACAACCATGGCAACATCAGTATACTGATTGATAAAGTTAGTATCTTTTCTCTGCGCGATAAAGAAATTATATTTGAGGAACAAGAAAAAGCCCGGTATTTTATCAATATCTATATCATAAATGAACATGTACAACGGATCGTTGGAGTTCGAAACCGAAAAAGTTGTAAACTACTGAATGAGCTCTGTGACCAGCTGCACATGAGCACTTATATTTTCAGCTGTCAAATTTATCCTATTCTAAACAAGTATGAATTCTTTCAATCAAATACAATAAGTTGAATCCCACCTCCCTTCCAGGAGTATGATATAATATTTAAACAATAATCTTCATGTAAATATTTACGATAAAAAACGACGTTTTGATGTCATCTTGATATCATTATCATGTTACTAAAAAAAATTTATTCCGGTATATGATTATGTAACTCACGCATGAAACTCTTCACACCTCAACTGTATAGATACAAACTGATCGTTGATTTGGAAGGTGCATGACCAAAGGTTTTTAAGTTGCGGAAAATGCAAGAGATTTTTACAACGTTATGTCAGACCTCTGGTAAGTTTAGAGCCGTAATATGAGTCGTTTTGGAATTATTTATATTTCGAAATTTGATACATTTTTTACAGAGTATTTTATTTCGCTCTGAACTATGACATATCAGTTTAAAAAGCTCGGCAGATCCCACACGTTAAAGTTCTTGCGTTATTCGTCAATGTTAACAAGTAACCATTCTTCATTTATGATGTCGTGCAGGTACTTTCCTGTACTTGTGAAAAGAGATCGTCATGAATGAAAACAAACTTAATTGGAATTCCGTGTTATTTTGCGTCTGTTCAGTAATGGAAGTGACTTTGTGATGACAATAGTGTTACTGACGCTTGCACAACCACGCGACTTCGGATTCCAAAATGGCAAAAAACGAGGAGGAAAATTTTTTTATAATTCGATCAATTTTTGCTTATTTCTCCCGTTTAGCTCAATGTAGCCGTTAATTTTCAGAATGTCAAGTTGTCTGCAAATTAAAATACCAAAGTGTCGTATGCCTTGAGGAAGGTGGGTTTTCACTTAAACATTCTACTGTAATCACAAACGAAAGGTATGAAAATTTTGCTCGTTTTACGTATTCTGTTTTTGAGCACTTTGGTAGGAAAGCATCATAAATTGTCGTGTAGGAGACCAGATGATCTTTGTGACGCTCAAGCTAGGAAAATAACATTTTAGTGTTTTTGTGAGGTAAAATATTCAAGCTCACCAGGTTTCCAGAGAAATTCGAAAAAAAGAACCGAATAAATAAAACCTGTTAGTTGTTAAAAAGCAACCGACACTGAGGGAGTTAAAATGGTTATATGAAAGAACAAAACATTTTGAAGGGTTCGCTATAGGTGCCCAATCTCCGGCATCCGGGACGCAGTTCTCATTTGCGCCTCTATCAGGTTTTGTCGTAAACATTCGAAAACTTAAATTTAAATTTGAGCTGCAAACCTAACAGAAGATTGAAATAATATTTCCCGACTCCACGCCAAGGGTAGAGCTAAGTATGTGTACAGTGCAGTCGCCATACATCAGCTCAAGTAGGTTGAAATTTATTGCGTATCACGAGAAGTAAAAAATAATTGTTCTTAGTTGATTGGCGTAAAAAAGGACAAGCAAGCTGGATGCATCAGAGGCTATTGTGAAAGCACAAGTAACAAATTTACCTTTCACAAAGACAAAGATGGCTTCCGTACTCTCAAGGTGCACCTTGTAGTTATAATACAAACCATGGATGAGCGGAATAAGTGACACCTTCCACTGCACTTGAATATTCTTCTTTGGCGGTTTTCGTAAGAAATTTCAATTGATGTTATTTAACGTTTTCTAATCGTTTCAAATTTATTGCTGATTTTGATTCAGGATATTTCAAAATTTCCACGTCGGTCTATTTCAGTTATTTTACACTATAGTATTGGGAGATCTGTGATAAAAAAAAGATCAAAAACGATGAAATAGAGTCACCATCACGCAAAAGCTGTTTTGTTTGAGAATCGGTCATTCCTGTTTAGGGATCTTTTAAGAATTAAAATTACTGAGACAAGCTGATATTAATTTGGGTCCTTTCAAAAATAGAAGATAGTGAGATTAAAAATAAATAGAAATATATCTGTCTGGATTTGTAAAAGCTAAGCCAGAAGATCGTTTAACATGTTAAAGATTTAAATATATTTTATTTGCTGCCATTTCTGGCCATCAGAATGAAGACTATGCAATAGTAAAATAGCCAGCAAATAGGTCATTATTTGCCAAGACGTTTTCTCCTACAGACGTTTTTTCCTACAGTTACATTTTTGAACAGGAAAACACAAACATTATTATCTTCTAAAGTGTAAAAAAAGAAATTAGTTGTCACGAAAATAAAATGGAGTGGAAATTTTCTCTGTTCCTCCCGTAATTCTTCACGCTTCATTGTCAGTAGCTTAAATAGAAATATAAAATTAGCAAGCTTTAAAGTAATCATAGTATACTTTTCAGTTCGAATGAAAGTAAAGAAAGACATAAGCTGTTTTTTTCTGAAATTACTTGCATCGATTTTACACAATAGATCTAAGTAGTCTCAGTAGTCCATGTAGTTGTAAACCGCTGATTTTAAGATGAATTCGAAGTTTGTTATTTTGTTTCTTTCGCCCCAACAGGTCTACAATGGAAAGAGGACGCTTTTACATTGCTCTGATATTCATTTCATTCCTATCCAAGACGTACGCGTCAAACAGAATATTCAGTTTTGGTAAGTCAGTGAGTCATTATTACGACTTAACTAGACAGTTTGTTGTTGCATGGGTCATATCGAGGTTTACCATAATCACTTGACTTACAGGGCGATCAATATCAATCTATGACCAAAAAAAATGTAGCTTTAATCATCGATTTTTCAAAATAAAATGTTAGTTTATTTCTGATCACACAGGTCTTATCGATGGATATTCATCGGAATACGAAGCGCTTATCAATACCGTCATCAACAAAACTGCTAGTTCGAACAATGTTTCGATAATCTTTAGCAAGTACAACACATCAGAAAGTACAAAACTATTTCATCAAGGTGAGATACTTTTCAGAACTTTGCTCTCACAGGCTTGAGGTTAAAACACGAGTGATGGTAGTCTGTAGATGTAACTATATAATGGAAAAAGAACAAAAAGCACGTCAAGACCGATTTAATCCACGCGCCCGTTACCGTTCAGATTCTTTATCAAATCTTTCAGATTTCTTCTCGAAGAAGACTTGTTAGACAGTACAGATCAGAACAATTTCCTTGCGACTTAAGTTCTCAATATCGTTTAGTTTAACTTAGTATTGCGTTGCATTATCGATCACAGACTAGCTCACAAGTTTATTAATCACATTCATTTCAGCTTCTCTGTTTCTTGATCGAAACATCCTTGTGCTCATCGAAGGAAGCAACACGAAGACGTCCGCATGCGCACTCTCAACAGTGACTGGCATTCCTCTTATCCGTCTCCATGGCGAGAGAAGGTCTCTCGATCAATGTGAAAAAGCGATTCAGATGTCAGCGGGATACAAAGACTACGCCCAGGCTATTCTTGACATACTGAACACATTTGAATTGAAAAATATTGCGCTTGTTTTTGATGGTAAATACTTGCTTTTACCTTCACTATGAGTCGCTAAAATCCTTACTTAACGGTAACTAGCATTTACATAGATCTACAAATTTATAACGATGGGTTGATCAGTTTTAAGGGATTTCTTAACATTCTATGTTACTTCCATTAATGCATTTATAGGGGTAACTTTGTAACATCCGGGTTTCGTACTGGGTATGGTGATATCAAGGCTAAACTAAACTAAATTTAGGACAGACACAGCTTAAGTTAGTTATTTTGTTAGTGTGACTTCTCCACTATTCACTCTAACTACAGTTAAGACGGACGGTTTTCTGAATAGAGATACGAAACCAGGGTGACAACCGGACATAGCCTTCTCTGGTCACCAAATCACCAAATTAGGGCTGTCATGAACTACATGCACAGTACTTTTAAGTTTGACATTGGTGTGACAGCAAATTCGACTACAACCACTAACTACTGACAAGTCTGACTTTATTTGACTTTTACTGAGCCGAGAAAAACTATAGATAACGCTTTGATGTGCCTGCAACCAATATGTCTTTACGTGTTTCTTTCAGAGGAAAGTTTGTACGAAGCTGCATACTTTCACGCTATATCTCAAAGATCAAAGCTTGCTGTGGATTTAATTCAGTTTTGTAAGCCGAATGAAAATGAAGATCCAACAGCTTCAGTATTGAGAGCAATGGAGGAAATCAGGAAGTTAAAAGCTCAAGTCATTCTCCTTTATACCGACAAAGAAAGCGTCGAGCTTATGTTACAGCAGGTAAGCATGTGTGCCATACTGGTCCAAAGGGAAATAACCTTATTTGTTTTAAAAGAGTTGAACTTAATGCCTGACACGTCTCTATGAAACAGCAACGTGCACCGGGAGTAAACTTCGGACTAAACGACACAAATCCCGACTAAAGTACTGTTTTTATGGCAAAAAAATCACAGTGTCTTGCCTCTCATTTCGTTTGGCATCTTTTTTGTGTTTGAATGAGACAAACAGTTTAATAGTAATAAAATTTGTTTGTCATTCATCGTTTGCAGAAGCCTTGTCAACAAAGAGATGACTATAAGAATATGAGAAATGTGTATAAATGGATACTTCATAGAGAGGTTTGATTCTGACACTACTACTCATGATCAGGCTTTGATTATTGAAATCGACTTTGTAACTGTTTTCACTTTATAAAATTTCTTTATTTTATTATTTTTCTCACTGCTATTGGTATCTTTCAAAACGATGTGGAAGAAGATATTCCAAAATATCGTTTCTTCTTCACCATGCATTAGTAAATCTTGAGTAGGAGAAACTACGCTTAACTAAAAATTGATAAGAAATTATTGCTATGTCATGTGTTCGACTTTTTCCCTCTGCAGATGCCAATGAACTTAAGCTGTCACAGAGACAGTATTGTTTTATCTGTGAAGCTTCCATACAGTCACGGTTCAGCTCCCGATGGACTGGTAAAATCAAATAACAACACCGATGAGGCACTTTTGTTACTATATGCAATAATCAGATCCGATTATTTAGAGAATAGATAATACTACCGTGTTGTGCAAAATTAACTGAACGCAAGCAGAGTTCGCCAAATGTCGTGTGTTGTGAGCCCGAAATGTCCCCGATACCTCGTCGAAGTTTCGACTCGGATGACATTGACATTTGTCTGAAATATCGGCTTCTTATCGCAATATCGGCGTTTCAAACGTAATATCGGTGATATTTCGATTTCTTAAATGAAATCGAAAGTTCGCTAACATGATATTGTGGCGGGAAGGCGATTAAATTTCGCCATTGGGTCCCGAATCTTGGCGAGATTTCGCATGTGTTAAATAACACGTTGCGAACTTTCCTGATGGCAAAATACAAAACAAACTGAAGCCTTGCACCAATGTTTTAAAACATACATCAACGGCAACTATTCGATGTCAGTTTTTGTTCTACTGAATAATTATAAAACACTCTTTAGTGAATACTGCAGTTGTTTTTATTATTACTTAATTTTCTCGGGAGAATGTTATCTTAACTTTAAACACTCGGGGTCAGGTGAGAGTCAGGCAAACCTTAAAGATTACACGAGGCTTTCTTTCCAGCAAAACAAAAAGACCATCATCGCAAACCCTAGTTGGGCTCTACTTTACATCTTATAAGTAATTTAATCAAGAACCATTTTAATACGTTTTAAATTATCTGCCTAGGACATGGCGACACTTGCCCACGATGCAGTGCAAGTTATCAACCAGGCAATCAACACAGAGCCGTGTTTATCGATCAATGGAACTTCTATTAGCTCAAATGATAAAGAAGCTATGTTAACATGTCTGAAGAAGGTAAGCGTTATGCACTACGAATTATTCTCCGAAAATGTTAATTCGGTTACCAGGATAGTCATCAGATAGATTTTGATAGTTTGGAAACTACAAACTATCCAGTAACAAGCCTGAGTTTCTACGTGGCTAACTTCGATCGCAGCTAGTTTTATTGTTTCAAAGAATGAATACTTCGAATAAATTAATAATCCGCAATTATTATTGCTGTATTATTCAATTGATAAATAGCCTCCATACTTTTGTTAATTACTAGGTATGATACTGGCCAGCGGGTGCTTTCTTTTCAGCAATCCTATACGATTCTTATTTTCCGGTTTTCATTGGTAAATACTTCTCTGTAACAGGTTAACATGGACGGCTTAACAGGCCCCATCCATTTCGACAAGTACGGCACGAGAAGAGATATTGAACTGGAAATTTTAAATCTCCGGAACAATTCCTTTAAAAACGTAAGTGACCCATTAGAGAACAAGCATATTCCGTTGCCGCCTCAAATTGTCGAGTTTCAATTTGGGCTTCTTCTTCCCCTGAAGCAGTCGACGAACTAGTCATGTTGAAAGAACAATCCTATCCAAACAATTGCCTTCATGTACGAGAATTCTTCCTAATTGATATGAGAGAAGGATTTTGATAGGTTTTTGTTTGCCTCGAAATTAGGTAGGGACGTGGAATTCAACCAAAGGTGTCATTCTATTTGATAATATCTCGCGGAACATGGACAGTCCACTGGATTCCAAAAGGCTGGAGGGAAGAAAGTTTAGAGTTGTCGTTGCAGAGGTAATCAATCCTTTGAAGTTGTCTAAGTGCATCCACATAGTGTTCTCACCAATTTTGGCCGATTTCCAGCCATTTCCTAATCTCGAATCCAAACCGGGCTCGGTCTGAACTCACGACCTCGGTCGGGATTCTCCCAAACAGGCCTTCTAGAGAAAACTAGTCCTTAATATGAACTATGTAATGGTCAAGTCGCTTTCTTTTAACAGAATGCACCTTTCATGATGAGTACGAAGCTTGAAGGTGGCATCATTTCATACAAAGGATATTGTATTGACCTGCTGAATGAACTAGCAACATACCTTAAGTTCACATACGAGATCTACGTCAGCCCTGATGGGAAGTACGGCTCTGAAACAGAAAATGGAACCTGGAATGGAATGATTGGAGAGCTGTTAAACGAGGTTCCTAAACATATTGTCTGCTTTGTTTGTTGTTGGAGTGTTTGTTGCTTTTGATAAGTGAACCTCCTTATGAATAGAGATGTCTTTTTTTTTTTTACTGATTTTTGAAATTTTTGGCCGCTGCTCGTGTGGGAAGTCACATTTCTCGTTATAGCGGACACCCTCGGAACCGCCATTTAGTGTCTGTAGTAGCGCGATCTTCCCGTTTCTTTGATTTGCAGTACATGTTTACTTTGACACATAATCATACTGTATGGGTCAAAATAGTGTGCAAACTAGTAAACATTCCAAGACGGCAGCACAATTATTTCATTCAACATGTCTAAGATGTCTAAGATCTTGTAACGAGAGTAGAAGAGGGAGTAGCTAATGAGAATTTTGCGTTCGCCAGCGAACGCAGAAATGAAGAAAAAAAGTTTCTTATGGCAGGTGTTCCTCCTCTCTCCCTCCCACGCCCCCTCCTTCTATCCCGCCCTTCCTTATCTTCAGTTTTACGCCTGCAACGCAAGCTATCTATCAAGGGGATCAAAGACCCGCTTGACAGCGGCGGTGGCAACCGATCATCTGGATGGGTCTGCTCACGTATACGACAGTTCCAAGATACCAAGTAATTTTTTCGGTTTTGTGATACTCTGAAAATAGATTTTGGATTATATAAGAGAAGTGTATTCCAGATTCCACCCGCTGAATTCGGGATTCCAAAAGCAAAAATATGTTGGTTTCCGGATTCCGGATTCCCTTACCTGAGGCCAGTAGAAAAATAAAAATTTTAGTCAGGGACCACATGATGTGTCTGCAATTTCGTAATAGGGAATCTGCACTGAATGGTGGGAGTGATTTCCATGCATTTCTTTGTGATTTCTGCTAGGGATGTAGCTTCTGTCCGCAATGGCAATGCGTCTGTAATAGCAGCGTGTCCGCAAGGCGAGATCTGACCGTGCATCTTAAAAAGAACATTAGATAATTTGAGACTTTTTTTTTGCTAAACCACGAATCGTGATTTGGACGGCCAGTAAATGGCCACTCATTGGTTATTGACAAGATTGTTCATCTTGTTCTCACACTCTCTCTTTTTCTCCCAAAGCATGCTGATATGATTGTGGCGGATCTCACTATAACTGAACGTCGCGAAAAAGTGGTGGACTTCAGTGTTCCTTACATGTACTACACTGAAGAGATGTTGCTGAAGAAAACCTCTTCAAGCGACACAGTTGATTTACTACAGTTTATGAATCCCTTTGACAACAACGTCTGGTTTGCCACTCTTGGGACTCTATTTATCATCTCTATTGCTCTGTTTGTTCTAAACTACTTCAGTCCTTATGGGTACAAAGATGACAATGGCCGGGGAACATCGCAGGAATTCAGTTTCTTCAACAGTGTGTGGTTTGCTTTAGCTTGTATGCTGCAACAAGGAGCGGACAATTCACCAAGAAGCTTGTCAGGTAGAGGCAAATTGGCTTTAGTTTTCATTAAAACAGTGTCCCAGAATTTTAAATAGATTGTTTCGTTTAGGTTTTGATTCTCTGGTTCTTAAATTTAAGGCCGTATTCTCACTGGATGTTACTGGTTCTCTATTCTTATATCGGTATCAACCTACACGGCCAATCTCGCCGCTTTTTTCACTGTAAAAAACGCAGCTCTTCCCATCAACAACCTCGAAGACATCGTGAAATCATCTTATCAAGTAGGAGTATTGGAGTCAGCAAGTACGTACGAGACATTCAAGACGAGTCAATATGAAACATACAAAAAGATCTGGCATAGAATTCAAACAGGAGGCACAGTAGTTGAAAGTGTACATGAAGGAATTCAATGGGTGCGACACGGGCAGGAGTTTGTATTTATCAATGATGGGCCCACTCTCAGATATACCGCCAACCAGCCTCCTTGTGATCTGACAGTAGGTAAATAATAGAATAAATTGCTGCGACTCACACTCAACAAAAACAATAACTTTTAACTCGTGAAATGCGTAAAGAAGTTACGGGTTATGGTGGTGGTTCAGATTATGCAAATTAAGGGTCGAGCATCAATGAACTGTTTTCGCAATTCCGCCTTTTTGCAGGCGCATAAATGGTTTGACAACTGCGCAACTGCGAGTGCTAAAATTGAACTAAAATTAGCTGGTTGTTGAAATTTCTGGTTAATTTGTTGATTAGGGAAAATGTTTATGCCAGCTTGTAATAATTAGTTCAGCTAACCCAGATTGATTGTGTTAAAATTTTGATTCTTTTTTTGGTCGGTGACAGTTTTAATCTCGAATGCTGCGAAAAGTTCAATTGAAGTCACGAAAAAGTTGGCTTATACCTGTCAACTTTAGCTAACATGGTTTTGCTGCGTTGGTTAACAGTTATTAAATAACCTTTCTGCTGTGGGCAGAAAAGATCGTTGTGAAAGTTTACTGTCAGAAGCACTAATCATTATTCACTGCGAAGTTCACGAGTTTGCTCGTAGAACACTGTGATTTAATGCGTGAGTGGAATATATTTCAAGCATTCATCGCTTATCTCTGTTTAAATAGTTCCAGGTCTGTCGACGTCAAAAGGACTTGCACTCGCTTTACAAGCAAATGATCCACACACTGATGACTTCACGCTGGCCATTTTACATTTGTACGAGAATTATGTCCTTGACAACTTGAAACGGAAATGGTGGGAAACTGCTGATGAGTGTTTTCAAGAAAAGGAAACAAGTAAGGAACCATCTTTATTAGCTATTAGAGTTTAAGAGTCCCTGTCCATAAATATGGAAAATAACTCGGCAAGGGTCGAAAATTCGATTTCTCGCATATTTTTATGGTAGATAGGCTAGGGCACGACAAAAACTACTGGATAGTTTTTTTGGCAAGATATCCTTTTATTTCAAGGAAATATGTAAATTACCAAATCCCGTTAAAATCGTCATTTGACGCACCATTTTATTAAACAAGTTTGAGAGCCTCGCATGCAAAACCACATCATTCTTCCGTCTTTAAAACACTCAAATGTTTTTGTGCAATATTTAAATATGTACTAGGTTGATTTTCGGGAATGTTGCGTTGTCTTTTTGGGTGCAAAATAATTAAATTTCGAAGACATGTATTTCACTCACTTAAAAGTACTTCGTGAATATAATTAATTTTCACCATGTGCGAAACCTTCAAATGGATTAAGCTTCTGGTGGTTGAATCACAGAAGGATGGTCTACAGATGCCTGTAAAAGTTTCTTTGGGCAAATGATTGTGAGCGACGCGAGAGCTTTTCAAAGTACGTCAAAAATGCAAATATTTGACCATCCCGTCGTCAAATTTCAATTTACGGGTTAGACGTATATTTTAGTATGCGCCACATGACATGACCTATATTAAGTTGAAATAGACACAGAGCTGATAATTTCGAAATGTTCTTACCTTATTTGCTGTAAAAGGCAGGTTCAAAAAAGCCGATTCGACGTGTTTCTCTCACCATACGATCACCACTGCATCTAAGTCAAAAACGGCTAAGTCATTTGTAAAAAGTTGCTTGCTTTGCACTACACCAAAATATTACGTCTGATCATCATGGTTTGATCTATTGCTGCTTGAATCCTTGCTTGCAGCGGTTTCTTGTTTCTTCGTCACGCGATGCTGTCATCCCATTTTAGGGTGTAGGGGTAGGACAATTTCTATCCTAATACGTAAGGCTCCGTAAGGCTTGGAACCACTGGGAGCACACAGTCTTGTTGAGTAGGAAGAGACTAAATTAATAATATAATAAAAAAATAATATTTAATATTTCTAAGGCGCAAATTAACATGTGAATATGATAAAATGCGCCTAAAAAACCATATGAGTAATATAAATTAAACGATATGCTATGAATAGTGTGATTAATTTAAAACTAATTATTTGCAATAATTATGTACATTAGGCTAAGGTAACGAGCTAAAAATTAAAATATTAAAAACAAGGGATCTAGTAAAAATGTATAGAAAACATCAAGAGCTATTCAAACGCTTTTCTAAATAAAAATGTCTTCCGTTTGGACTGAATAGTCCACTATTGCCCCTGTTGTCATCTTTTACTCGACCACAGCAACCTACATGCCCTGCGTAATACTGTAACGCTAAACTCGTACCTAGGTTCTTTCGCGCTGTGCAATTATTTTTGGTTTACATATACAACATTTAATACAGTGGGCTACCCTCGGGAAAATGGGTGGTTGGCCGCTTAATAGAGGTTGGTGTACCCTGGATATTTTTCACTAAGGGTTATCATTTTCTTGGTGAACATGGAATCAATTCAAGAAAATCATGATAGACGTGTGTTTGAATTATCACTCGTCACCTTCAATTCCAGACTCTTATCTGCCATCACCCTTTCCAAAAGAAAGTTTTTAAATTTTGGGTGGCCGCTTAATAGGGGTAAAAACAATAGAGAGACCCTTATCGGAACGACCAAATGGTGGCCGCGAACGCTTGATAGAGGTAACTGGTCAATAGGGGTTTTATTTACAGTATTTTATGGACAATATTTTTGGACTGTATAGACAAAAGTCCTCTATTTTCTGTTACAAAGAGACCAATGCCTCGCCGGCTAAGCAAACAAATAAAACACGCCAAATAAAATGGCATGGTCAGGGTTTGTTTACTCACGTAATTCCTTATTAAATTTAGTCTGCTTTTCTCACGAATTAGACACGTTGTGATTTCCTATTTTTATTTCAGCTAGTTCTTGCTTCACTGATCTACAACTTGTTTATGGCGATTTTTTTAAAATAGTAGTGAGTACAGGCACTAGCTTTATCAGCTGTTGTCTGAATCATCAGAACGTACAACAAACGTGATTTGGACTGAGGCCATGTACACTATAGAATACGATTATATAAATATACATATATTATTATATAAATTATATGAACAGATAAACAACGAATAAATTGTCTCACTTATCCTGAGAGTGCTCTATACAAAATAGATCAAAATGTGCAGCATATGTTGTGACAGCTTGCGTGACTAACAAATAACGGCTCTAAGATTGTGCTGCGCCGATACGCTTATCAGCAATGATCAGCAATCGATCAAACGTAGTATTTTGGCACAGTGCAAAGCAAGCAACAATCTACAAATGGCTCAGCCGTTTTTGACTTAGATGCAGTGGTGATCATATGCGCCGAAAGATGGTCACAGATTCATGGTATTCGACCAATAATAGGTTGACGGTAGGCGATGTACATCGGACGTTAACGTTGTGTAAACAAAAGCAAACTTCTGCTTTATGTGCGACGAATGGTGAGAGATCGGCTAGAAACACGTCAAATCGACGTTTGGACCTGCCTTCTACAGCAAAGAAGCTTCGAGCATTTCGAAATTATCAGCTCTGTGTCTATTTCAACTTAACATAGGTCAAGTCATGTGACGCATACTAAAATATACCTCTAATCCGTAAATTGAAATTTGACGACGGGATGGTCAAATATTTGCATTTTTGACGTACTTTGAAAAGCTCTCGCGTCGCTCACTATCATTTGCCCAAAGAAACTTTTACAGGAATCTCTAGACCATCATTCTGCGATTCAACCACCAGAAGCTTAATCCATTTGAAGGTTTCGCACATGGTGAAAATATTCACGAAGTACTTTTAAGTGAATGAAATACATGTCTTCGAAATGTAATTATTTTGCACCCAAAAAGACAACGCAACATTCCCAAAAATCAACCCAGTACACATTTAAACACTGCACAATAATATTTGAGTGTTTTAAAGGCGGAAGAATGATGTGGTTTTGCATGCGAGGCTCTCAAACTTGTTTAATAAAATGGTGCGTCAAATGACGATTTTAACGGGATTTGGTAATTTGCATATTTCTTTGAAATAAAAGGGTATTTTGCCAAAAAAGAAACTATCCAGTAGTTTTTGTCATGCCCTAGCCTATCTACCATAAGAATGTGAGCGAAATCGAATTTTCGACCCGTGCCGCGAATTCAGAATTTGTCTGATTTTTACAGGCAGGCACTCTTAAATATGTTATTGGAGTGTAACGTATTGCTCTTACAATCTCTCGCTACTCACTATCTGTTTAACAATTAGATTATGAGCTCGAGATTGCTATGAGGTGATAGTTGATGAGGCCTTCGGCCTCATGAACTATCACCTCAAAGAAATTGAGAGCGAATAGTGTGATAATAAGTTTTTGGCCTGGGAAAGCACTTCTGTAAAAACCTAGGGAACTCTCTCGCTGCGGGGATCAGTGCCGGATCTGTTACAGGGAATTATCTTCAGAGACGTCAACAGCACTCAGAACTTAGGTCCAACGATATCGTTTTAATCCAAGAACACAACCAAAATGCAACCGGAACATAACCGGAATGCAACCAGAATGTAACCGGAATGCAGCTGGAATGTAACCAAAAAATATTTTACAAGGCATGACAATTTAAGCCGGAAGCACAATTCTAAAAGACTACGTAAAGCTATTAAAAGGTCTTAACTAAATATTATCTAATACATTTCACAAAGCTCGATTGGCTATAACGGAATTCAACGTTCACAAGATTAATAACTTTCAAAACAATACAGGTAGATAACAGTTTAACAAAAGTCTATCGCAGGTAGCAATTACAGTTCAACGCTTATTACAGTTATGATCCTACAACAAACTAGGTGTCTGTTACGGTTAATGAATTGGAACAGTAACCTGAAACTCGGAAATGCAAAACGAGCTAAAACTAATATAATATATTGGATTTCTATATTTTCTGACAGCGAAAGCAAATATGTAAAACGTACTTAATTATCTAATTTTCTCTCCTCACAATAGTCTAATTGTCTCAGCAGAATTCTAACTGAAATAAACGCAAATAACGATTTCTAATTTTCTTTCCACGCATTATTAAACTTTACGCTTTAACAAAATCGCACGCATTGAATTGTCCTTGATAAATTTGTTGTTGTTTACGCGCGCGCACCCGTCTTTTCAATAATTTCAAGTTTTTAAAGTCAAGAAACCACAGTGATAACAATGGGGTGACAGGCTACACAACTCCTATCCGCGTGTAATAGCCGCTTTAAAAGCAAATAAAAGCAAATAAAAGCAATGACAACCACAACGTGGTGCTGGATGAACAATCATAGGAAGAACTCCTAAATTCAGAGCTTTTGCCTGTTCAAAACCACACAATATCATAAGCAACACTCAAAACAGTCCACAGACTTGCGCGTGAACATCTACATTTGCAGTTCCAGAACGTACAAACTGGAAGGACAAAAAGTTCGATGAAATTGATGCAAGAAGCATAAGCACGTCTCTCTAAGACAGACTCGTAACTTTCAACAAGGAAAGCTACAGCTATCTCTGGCGAAGCCGGACAAAGATAAATATGACACCCGTGATAAGAAGCAGCATAACTTGCAACAGTTAATCAAACAGCCGGGCCCGGCGTAATAATAAAAAATGCAAGTAACCAACATGTTCACGGAATGTTTCAAACTTTGTCCCTCCAGAGCTAATATTTAGAGAGCTTAAAACATATCCTGCAATACAAATGAGCCAATAAAAACTAGCACGTGGCAAAAAACAGAGATGTCGAACTCTACAAATTACACGCGGATAACAGCGGAAACCACGCAGACCTATGACCTCTAACGGCTCTACTCTGGTGAAATGTCCTCCTAAAAACAGGATTATGATTGCTTAGCGAAATATTCAAAGATCCCCCTATCGCGGGATGCCGTCCTCTCATTGGCTACGCTACTCACTATTTATTCTGTTATAGAGAGTGAGTAGCGTAACATTGTGCGGTTGTGAATAAAATGACGGCCGTTTCTTTGAGTTTTCGAGTTGTCTGCGAAGAGGATTTAGATAAGGTTTTGAACGACCAGTAGATTTATACTAAAACAAGTAAATTATTCGCTCTTGATTTCTTTGCGCGAATAATCTAATTGTTAGGATAGATGAATTTTTCACTCGTTTGTCTCACGATGGAGTTACTTTGAGATGTGGATCGCGACGTTTCGACTGCTAGGCTTCATCAGGCGATGAGGTCAATTTTTACGTGTCGCTATTTGTAGTACCTCGGTTCGCTGCTATTGTTGCATTTCGATCCTCATTATTATTCCGACTTTGTAACGCTGTTCCCTAATAGTTCCGCATTCTAACTGACCGGCTGTTGTGCTTTCTGATTGTAGGTATCCATGCTTCAGGAATTTCGATTACACTATTTCCGTTGAGGGTGTCTGGAAAACCCGAATAGCGAATAGTCGCGAATAGCGAACAGCGAATAGCCCCGAATAGCGAATGGCGAATAGTACGAATAGTGCGAATAGTGGCGAACAGTCTCGAATAGTGGCGAATAGTGGCAAATATTGGCAAATAGTGACAAATAGGGTACCCAGTATCTCGCAGTCAACCTCGTAGCAACTTAGGATGGGATTTTCCGGCTAAAAAGCGCAGACGCTTATCAGGACAAAAGGTGTTTCTAAACGTAATTCATTCTGTTTTAACCGCTGCAAAAGCGTAAATACCTCTTCATTAGGTTATCCTTGTGTTTTCTGTTTTCGTAATGTCGGCGATGGACAGCCTACTAGCCTGAGTCCGGAGAAGAAAAGGTAATAAATTCACTGAAATTCTGTTGCTTATTTGGATAATTAATTAATGCAGGATATTAGATCTAAAGCGGTGACTATTGACGACTATTCGTCACTATTCGCCACTTTTCGCGACTGTTCGCCACTATTCGCACTATTTGAGACTATTTGCACTATTCGGGACTATTCGCTATTCGCTATTCGCGACTATTCGCTATTCGCTATTCGGGTTTCCCAGACACCCCTCTGTTGATGTTATTTGGATGAAGTCTTATACGGATAGCTTTCTTGACCCTTCGTGCGTACGAGTGACAAATCATCTATCCTATCTCACAGCACGATGAATAATGTGCAAATCTTTAATGACATTGAATCTAATTGTTAATTAGTAGAATTCCACTTGAACACTGATGCAAATGCTGCAACCTGATTGGCTGAGTGATCATAGCACATATAAGCAATAGTCTTCACTCGGCGCGGAAATATGCTCGGATATTTGTCCGCGGGTATTATCTGTTCCGAGAAGCGAATAGTTTTCCGAGAGTGTAGCTCGAGGAAAACTGTGAGCTTTGAGGAACAGATAATGTCCGAGGGCCAATATCTGAGCATATTTTCGCCCCAAATGGAGGCTATTGTGTTTATTATCCTTCAATTATTATCCAACTGCAGCGAATACCGTCCAAATAACTTTATATTTTTACTCGTTGTTTGTATTTTGACTCGCCTTACGGGCTGGTCAAAATACGGCACAGCTCGTAAAAATATACAGTGATACTACACACCATAACATCTAATAATATCTATCTATCTATCTATCTATCTATCTATCTATCTATCTATCTAACAAATAGATTCCATGTTGCCGTGCGTCTGTTCAGTAATAGATCAAAGATGACGTCAAAATGTGGTAAGAACAAAAAAGTGGCACACGAGGCGATAGCCGAGTGTGTCACTGATGTTCTTACCACATTTAGACGTCTTCTGTGATCTATTACTGAACAGACGCACGGCAACATGGAATCTATTTGTTTTATATAATAACGAAACAAACTACTACAGATAAAGCTTTTTTTTATTTCAAAATCTTTCAACATAACTCGGAAGCCGGCCTTTGCCCACTTTGGCGAACACGACAAAAGCCATTTGACGTAATCTATTGTCTATAGAAATTGAAGCAATCTCATTGGTTGCTATGCGTAGCAAAGAATTGTGATTGGTCCGGGAAAATCACGCCACTGTCAAACTTGACTCCAGCGTCGCTTTTCGTGGAATGAAAACTTACAGCGAAAGCAGAATTGAACTGCGAAATCTACAAATATTAAAGAAAATGCTGGATAATTCAAGTCAGTTTTTGTCATCAGAGCAGTCCTGTGAGCCGAAAAGCTTGGATGCTGCCTCGAATATTGCAGGAGTTGAAAAACTACGCTCGGAAAACTTGCGGCTGCTGTCAACCTGGAGGCCATTCGATTCGAGTTTTGAATGAAAGGAGCGTTAGTGATCGTGGAAATTTTTGTCCTTTGTGGCTGGTGATTCTCAAATCAGTTTGAAATAGTGTCGGAGACACGTTTTAGCTGTGATACACTTGGCCGTGAGCTGTAGTGAGCTATACTTTGCTCGCTGCTGTGCCCTGAAACGGACTGGAACATTCGCATCGGAAAGTAAGGTTATGTGTTTATTTTAACTGATTTTAAGAAGTGGTTTGATGTTTCATCCCAGACAATCACTATGTCAACAATTATTTTGAGACTGAGAAAAGTTCAATTTTTTAAATAAATTAATCTCATAAACATTTTGTCTATTGGGTTTGTTAAATTCGAGACAAAATGGTTCTCGGCTTACCAAGACTAATTTTGTGTTTGGTTTAGTCTCGCTCGACTGCCGACTGAGACTGCTCGAGTATTTTTTCTGAGTCATTTTCTTAAACAGAAACGGCTTTACCTTTCTTCTTCCTGCTAGACTATGCTTCTGGTACCTGTTCAATGCCTGGACAAGACTTTCTTGTACCTTATCTTTTGCCCAGTCATGTAAACTATTATCTAAATTCTCAAAACTTTCTGCCATTTTAAAACACAGAGGGAAAAACTTTGAAATGATGACGTCAATCGTGCATCTGTCCTCTAATAGATCATAGGCGAGAACCAATCAAACTGCGAGAATAACTTGGGTTATATAAATATATATTGAACACTGGGGAATATCACTCGGATATTCCTCAGTTTTGGCTGTGACGTCACGTGACGCGATTAACCCAATCGCGCGTAAGCGAAAATATTTGATGGATTATAAAAGCCATCAGCGTGCAATGGTTGGAGGTCGTCTTCGAAACGGCGAGGTTTTATCGCTTTTACAAAGTTTCGAATGAACGTTTTGGATTATTACATTCACGACAAGACTGAAAGTAGGACATTTGCGGTTTCTTGGCTTTAGAAAACTCGAAATTATTGAAAAAATGACGCGCGCGAGCACAATCTGAAATGACAATTCAATCCCGGACCGATCTTCCGATTGCTCAAAGTTTAATAATACGTCGAGAGGTAATTGGAAACCGTTATTTAAAGTAAATTTCAATTCGAATTCTGATAAAACAATTAGATTATTGGCTCCCGATTTTTATGCGTGATAGTTAACTCAGGCTGCGTGATAGTTAACTCAGGCTGCGTGATGGTTAACTCAGGCTGCGTGATAGTTAACTCAGGCTGTGTGATAGTTAACTCGGGCTGCGTGATAGTTAACTCGGGCTGCGTGATAGTTAACTCGGGCTGCGTGATAGTTAACTCAGGCTGCGTGATAGTTAACTCGGGCTGCGTGATAGTTAACTCAGGCTGCGTGATAGTTAACTCGGGCTGCGTGATAGTTAACTCAGGCTGCGTGATAGTTAACTCGGGCTGCGTGATAGTTAACTCAGGCTGCGTGATAGTTAACTCAGGCTGCGTGATAGTTAACTCGGGCTGCGTGATAGTTAACTCAGGCTGCGTGATAGTTAACTCAGGCTGCGTGATAGTAAACTCAGGCTGCGTGATAGTTAATTCGGGCTGCGTGATAGTTAACTCAGGCTGAGTGATAGTTAACTCGGGCTGCGTGATAGTTAACTCAGGCTGCGTGATAGTTAACTCGGGCTGCGTGATAGTTAACTCGGGCTGCGTGATAGTTAACTCAGGCTGCGTGATAGTTAACTCAAGCTGCGTGATAGTTAACTCAGGCTGCGTGATAGTTAACTCAGGCTGCGTGATAGTTAACTCGGGCTGCGTGATAGTTAACTCGGGCTGCGTGATAGTTAACTCAAGCTGCGTGATAGTTAACTCAGGCTGCGTGATAGTTAACTCAGGCTGCGTGATAGTTAACTCGGGCTGCGTGATAGTTAACTCGGGCTGCGTGATAGTTAACTCAGGCTGCGTGATAGTTAACTCAGGCTGCGTGATAGTTAACTCAGGCTGCGTGATAGTTAACTCAAGCTGCGTGATAGTTAACTCAGGCTGCGTGATAGTTAACTCAGGCTGCGTGATAGTTAACTCAGGCTGCGTGATAGTTAACTCAGGCTGCGTGATAGTTAACTCAAGCTGCGTGATAGTTAACTCAGGCTGCGTGATAGTTAACTCAGGCTGCGTGATAGTTAACTCAGGCTGCGTGATAGTTAACTCAAGCTGCGTGATAGTTAACTCAGGCTGCGTGATAGTTAACTCAGGCTGCGTGATAGTTAACTCAGGCTGCGTGATAGTTAACTCAGGCTGCGTGATAGTTAACTCAAGCTGCGTGATAGTTAACTCAGGCTGCGTGATAGTTAATTCAGGCTGCGTGATAGTTAACTCAGGCTGCGTGATAGTTAACTCAGGCTGCGTGATAGTTAACTCAAGCTGCGTGATAGTTAACTCAGGCTGCGTGATAGTTAACTCAGGCTGCGTGATAATTAACTCAAGCTGCGTGATAGTTAACTCAGGCTGCGTGATAGTTAACTCAGGCTGCGTGATAGTTAACTGGGGGGTAACCTGCTAGGAGTAGACGGTCCAAGGTGTGTTTTCCTAAAAGAAAGTTTATAGATATGAAATAAAGACAAACTTAGTCGTACAAAGGCTGTAATGAATGTATCTATAAGATCAATGCCAAGTTGAGAGAGCCAACAGAGCATAATTATACAAAATCCTTATGAAGAAATCGCTTCACGTTTTTCATCAAGTGAGGTTGTCAGAGTCCTTGGGAAAATATCATTAAAATTAAGAAGATTTTAAAGCTTCCACAGATTATTCATCTCCATATGAAACAAGAAAAATTTGGGTTTCCTAAACCAAGTTCTGGGTTACAATATACGGAAAATTGTCCATTCCATAGACCTCTTATCACATCCATGTAGAGAAGGTGGTTCAATACGAGTAGACCTTTTCTCTTTCTTTTTGAACAGCATTGTCTCGAAAGCGTATTGGCTTGATGAGCATGCTGGGAGTGTATGTTGTCCTGGGTATTGGAATAGTTGTTGCGTTTCTGACGTTGATTGCTGAGATCTTGTGGAAAAGAAGAGAGAAGCACAAGTTGCTGATCAAAGCCAGAAGGTTGGTCACTAGGTAAAAAGGATGACAGCACTATGATTAGCACGCCATACATGAGCACCTCACGGGTTGTGCACCCCATTATTCTCATGGAAAACCCTCTTTTCAGACTTCCTTCCAGTAAAATATAAAATGCTTTCATTTTGATTTTTTAAATTTAGATAAATAAAACTAAGAACTTTTCCTTGAGGGTCTGGATGGGATTAACTGACAACTGACAAATAAATAAATAAATAAATAAATAAATAAATAAAAAATAAATAAATAAATAACTGACAACTGACAAAAACTCGAAAATTTGACTGACAACTGACATTTGTAGTCAGATTTACTGACAACTGAAAAAAGGCTTTAGCCATTGTCATTCGTTTGAAATTCATTGAAAATAACTTTTTCGGTAGAGATATTGGTACTTTAACCTTTGTTGTTTAATATTCATCTTGTTTAGATAGTTTTTAGACCGAAACCATCAGTCTTTAATCATTTACAATTTGACCCTCATACTACCTGTTACATGTCCCTCAACTACATTTTCATAGTCTGTTTGTTCACAACTCGTTTACTTTCACAGATCAACCAAAACGAATCAAAATAGATGTAAATAGCGGAGCTCCGGCGGCCCGAAAAGCGGAACATAACTATAAGAACAAAACCACATGCATGGACAGAAATAGACAACCATGTAACTCTCTTTTCATGGTCAACATAGCTAGCGGCATGGATCTCGGGCGCGTGCGCCCGACGATGACGATGACGACGACGAACAACGACGACGTCGTCCAGCTAATACCGAGTCATGCAGCCTTGGTTTACAGCGTACTTCTTTGGTCTTGGACATCCATGTTATGGTCAAAAATGGGTATCCGCTGACCAGTATCACGTGGCCATATCGCGGACTCAAGTTTAAAACTCATCGAGATCATGTGTGTTTATTTAAGTTAACAACTGACCATTTGTTGGTTTTTCGATCGGATCGCGGGCTCAAGCCAGGTTAACTTGTAATCAGGGCCGGGTTGTTAAACCAGGATTAAAAGTTAACCGAAGTACAAATTGTTCTCGTATGAATTGTTTGCCACTGTTCATGTTTTGTGTAGTTTGAGATTATTCAAACAGAAAACAGAAGGCCAAAATGTATATCGTATATCCTGGGTTAGCTTAATCGAGCTTTGAACAAACCGGCCCAGTAACTCCGCTTTTAGGCTTGGCTAAATCTATATATATATAGAGAGAAGTGTAGGTCAACTGTACTTTCTCGCAGGTTGGTTGAGCGAAAGAGCGAAACAAAAAACCGCGGGAGATTAAATTAGCGCAAACGCAAAGGGGAAAGAGGGTGGGTAAAGGACAAAATCATTTAGGGTTTGGTATTTAATTGGGATTGATCAAGACTATCAATGTCTGACGAACTATGTTTACAAAACCCATTATTTCAATTGTTAAAGTCTCGAATCTTGATCCGCACCGCCCTTCTTTGGTCTCCTTCTGTTTCTGTTTGGTTTCTATTTTATCGATTAAAATCAGCATTTCTCTTTAGAAAAAATTGCATCCCCAATAAAAAGGGTGTCATTTTACACCTCTACCTCCCCATAACGGCCACTTCTCTACAACAGCCTGCAACGGCCTGTCCTCAAGGACGAGCCGTTGTGGAGAGGTTCGACTGTATTGTCTTTAATAGGTGTCAACTAGGAGACGTTTAAGCCATTTAAGGCCCTTAGTTAATTATTTACGGCCACTTAACTGACAACTGACAAATGGTCCAAACTTTAACTGACAACTGACATTTACACCTCCTATCCAGACCCTCTACCACAGTTGTTTAACATTAAGGAAGGTAAAACGTTAGAAATGTCTTTCGGGTAGTGTATTTAACGGGTTATGCTGTTGCTATGGTATTCTTTTTGGGGGAAGAAAAAGACCATAACATGTTTTCTAATGAGTGTAATGAGTGAGCATTTGTTTGATACAATCTTAGCGTGGTCTAAAAACGAGAAATAGCGTTAATTGATCAAAGAAGAAGTGCTGATAAACACTGGAAACCGTTATGAGCCACTATAAGTAACTTCATTGAAACTAGTAATGTTTAAGAAAGTTGAAGTATGGTTGTAGAAGCTACAAGTTTTGTTTCGCTTACAGCGAACATGGAACCTTCGGAAGATCGTTTAAGCCTAAATATTGGTAATAGCTCTGGGGTGGTTATCCTTGCCCAGTTCTCTGATCTACCAAGGTGGGATTCATCTCGATTTCACTTTTATTTTCATCACTGTTTCTGCAGATTGATACAATTAACGGATCCAACGATACCTGTCATTGTATGTAACGCATATTGATACTTTTTTTGTCTGTAGGCCAAAGCCTGGTCCTCTTCAAGTCCATCCGTCACAAACAGTGACAAAATGATCGTCGCAGTTCCATTTTTGATTTAAGCAATTGCAGAGAAGTAAAATCGTAGGGCTTTGGCGAAGTTTAAGCCCAGTAGCTTAGCTATTTGTAAACTGAGCTGAGAAGCTCAACTCAACTCAGCTGAGATCATTTGTTTAGATTAGGCGTTTATCAATAATAATGTTTAAGACAGTTGAAGTATGATTGCAGAAGTTACAAGTTTTGTTTTTGTTTTGTTACAGCGATCATGGAACCTTTTTCTAGCTCACTACTTTGGAAGATCCTTAACGCTTAAATATTGATAATAGCTCTGGGGTGGCTATTCGATAGTCACTTTGGAAAGTTTTCTCTTCGTCATTTAATTATATCCTTTTTCTTTGGTCATTAATTAATATCAAAAGTTTCATGTATTAAAAGCTTAGGAAAAAGAACAGACAAACAAAACGGTTAAACAAGGTCACAGAGTGTTTCCATTCAATAAACTCTAAATCAAGTCGCGGAGGATTTGGTTCTCGTTAGATGACAAAGTGCTTTACCACAATTTTCTTTACGTCTCGATGATACAGGTCGCCCTGGGGAGATAAGTTCACTTATTGATCGATGTCAAACTGTTAGAAAGGGTTGCGTCAGGTTCAAACACAAACGCCGATATCTGGAATCATTCTCGCTGAAAGCATATACTGAAAACTCGATCTTGTAAGCACCAAGTTGTTTCAGGCTTGGCATGTAATCGATAAAATGAATGTATTTACATGAAACACGATACCGAAACTCGAAAATTGAACCCGTTATCGCATTCCATAGATGTGAAAAGATGAGTCACAATTGATCAACTCATTGATAAAGATCTCGTCGTAAATTGTTGTATCCTCGCAGCCAATAATAAGTATCATTCATAGTAAATGCATTCATGCACATTTATGTGAAAACATTTTTGTTTAAATGGAAATAAGAATGTATTGTTGTAATGCAAAGAGTGGAGACAAATTTGGCCCAGACAGTGCTACTTGCCAATAATAAAAAGAGAACATCAACTTTAGAGCAGATTGTAAATAAAAGGCAACTTATTGCTTGTCAAAATATCACTAACCGTTCTACTGGTTAGCTGTACTGTAAGCAATTATTCTTAACTAAAAACTTATAAACTGAAATGTAAAATACACCGAAAGTGAAACATTGAAGTAGTCAATAAAACAGAAGGAAGACTTGTCACTTGTCGTTTTCTGTTTCTTTATATATCATTCATTAGCATCGCGGTTAAAGCTTCAACTAAAATGCAGTTTTCTATTCGGCGAGAATATATCACGTGACGCGCCTTAAAACTGGATGAGTGCTGACCGGGACGAGTACACCAACTCCCCAGTCAAGAGACCACATGCAAAGACTCTCCAGGCTCTTCACTCTACAGAGTATGTGACAAATCATGGCATCATTGTAATTAACAATTATTCACCCAAGTGGTGAATAATTGTTTTAGTATATACCACACAAGCTGAATAATTAGCGGACCAAAACGTTATTTTATGTGTGAGAAGCGGTCGGAAATTTTAAAATCTCTCGCGCCGACTGCTCGGAGGTGAATAGTACTTGCTAATCACCTCCGAGTTAACCAATCAGAGCGCGCGAAAAGCGCTATTCACTTGTGTGGTATATACTAAATATTAATTTTACCTTGGATTTGAAATGATGGCTAGTAGCTGGGGGTAATCTCTTTTGAAAAGATGCGAAATTGTCATTCAATGACAGCTAGGACTTGATGGTCAGACCATCGATACGATATCGGTTGTATCAAATGTTTTGAAACTGAGATCAGAATTGAAAACGAAACAAGTAAGTACGGTCCAGTTCCTCCTTTAAGGCTCTTTTTCGTGTTATACGGTGTATAATTCCCTCCATTGATTCTACACGTGATTATTTTTCATGTATTACTATATGTGATTTAATGCTTGAAATGAAACTACAGGCTTCTTAGAGAATTTAACTACCGTACATAACGGTTAAACTCTACAGAAAAAAATATAAACTCTGATAACAACGAGTTACTTGAGCAGTAAATATTATAATATATGTATTTTTAAGTAAGCATTCATACGTACAATAAATAATGCTTAGAAAATTCCTAATAAATATGCTCAAATATCGAGAGGTTGAGCCAAAGAAGAAATCTGTTTCAGCCAAACATTGTGGAGTATGTCAGTTTAACCAAAGTAAATAGGAAATATGGTGTCAACAACATTTATAACTTCACAGAACTTCTCTGAAGTTATAGTTGATGCTCCTCAATCGATTGAGTTGAGCGCTCTACGAAATACGTTCTACTCAAAAAAAGAATGTGTCAACAAAATCGATATAATTACGCAAGAGCTAATGGCATCATGGGGTTTTCGTAAAATTGATATAACTAGTAAAGGAAAAAATGCCAGAATTTTCATTTGCATTTAATACTTTACCTATTGTAAACAACAACATATACTTCTTTTTTTCTATCCTCAGTCAAAACTGAAAAAAAGCAACTTCAAATAATTTATAATTAAGTTCTGATCTCAATGGATGAATCGATGCAGGATACCTTTCAACGTCAAAAAAATTTAATAGGCTCTCGACATGGAAGATTTATTCACACGTTTGTCGCCCAAGGTGAACTGAAACACGATCATAAAGTAATTGGATCTCCAAGGGAGTCACCATTGTTTTACTGTGCAGTCTTCCTTTATCACTTTCTCAAAATCCTGCTATACCTAATCAGGTATGCCAACCACAACAGTAAGCAACATTCGCAAGTGAAATTAATTTTTTCGTAGCTTTCAAGCTGGTAATAACAATTAATTTTGGTTTGCACTGCGGACTAATGAAAAAAAAAACTTTGCAAGTCTCGAAAAAAGCAGAAGTGCCCGCATGGTAATTATCCTGTTCCTGGCAATAATAGGTCCACCGTACGTACATGTGCAGACTTGCACTCGGTTATCCGAGCCTAGACTTCATATTACAAAATGATATGACATTCATATGTATTCTTGGG
The DNA here is from genome assembly GCF_042242905.1 of Orbicella faveolata. Classification (NCBI taxonomy): domain Eukaryota; kingdom Metazoa; phylum Cnidaria; class Anthozoa; order Scleractinia; family Merulinidae; genus Orbicella; species Orbicella faveolata. Next base: position 22,953,671 of record NW_028301563.1, read on the forward strand.
AGTGCAAGTGGTACATGTACGTATACAATAATTCAAAACAACATGCTATATTTTTATCTGGTTGATGTTAAGATAAATAACTGATTACGTTGACGAATTAAAACATTGTACGAGAAGGATTAGATCGCACATGTAGTCCTAAATACTGCCATCATTTTCGTCTTCTTGGGTATGAAAGATTTTATTATAATTTTCAAATTTATCTGCTCAGAAAATAGTTATTAGGGACTAACTAAAAAAACCTTTCGGCTCCTTTAGCCTATACGTTCCAATCAACAATTACTTTTCGTATAATACGTCTCCTGTAATTAATCTAAGTCTGAGGCAGTAAAGATTAGTGCTATTTTTATTATCATTGTTACAGAAGAGACTTCGACATCTACTAACCTAAAGGTAATCTTTACAAGAGGGTCACCCCTCAGACAAACAGTGTAGTGTTTGTGCAGTACAGTGCTTGTGGTGTAAGCTATCTCAACAGTTAAATGAAAACAATGGCTGAAAAGATTTTAAAATGTAAAAGTTAGTGGTAAGAATTACAAATTTTAAACAAAATATGAAATTCAAAATTATAAAAAACGCTCCCACTAAAATGCGCCCGTTGTCGTTAAATTCCGACAAGTCAAGCAATTTGTTACCAGTTGAATTTGCAATACAATTGTTAAATGTAAAGTTTGTATGCTTATTATATCGCTGTCATAGTACATGATAATATTGTTACAATAATTATTATTTAGATGTGTAATTCAACTCAAAATAGATTGATCTACTGTACTTGTAGCTGTCTAGAATATATGTATTTTTCCTTTCAGAGTTCGTCTCTCAAAGAAGTACCATGAACATTGCGTTCATAATTACTGTATTATTTGCGCAGAAGGTATATACGACTAAGACAGCATTTACTTGTGGTAAGTCGCCGACTGCAAATCACTGATTCTCCTTATTTTTCATTTTGTGCTTTTCTGCTGAAATTTTCTTCTTATCCCATCTCTTATATTATAGGCCTTATAAATGGAAATTCGGCAGAACATGATGTTATAATACTTTCTGCTAACGATACTTCTTCTTCGAGCAATGTTTCATTAATTTTCAAAAGATTCAACATATCGGAAAATTCGAACCTCTTTAAACAAGGTAGGGAACCAAATACAATACTCTCTGAATTTGAGATGAAATGAAGTCATTTATGGATGTATGGATGGATGTATGTATGTACTCAACTTAGGTTGTTTTCGTGCCGAAATCACGTTTTACTGGTAATTCAATTCGGGCTCCTTTTTCTTATGGCTTCGCTGTTTGATTACAGATGGATGGTGGAAACAAACATATGTAATGTAATTATATTAATTTATTAGACTTATCGTTATATTTTTTATAAACCAATAACTTTCAAATAATTGTTATTGCAGCCTCCGCCATCCGTGATAATAACGTCGTTGCACTAATCGAGGGAAGCGACACGAAATCGTCCGCATGCGCACTTTCTTCTGTAGCTGGTATACCTCTTATCCGTTTCCATGGAGACAATAGACCCTCTGACCAATGTGAAAAAGCGATCCACATGTCACCGGACTTCAGAGACTTCGCACATGCTACACTTGACATACTCAACACGTTTGAATGGACAAACATAGCAGTTGTATTTGATGGTAAAAAAAAAAACAGTTATTACTTAGACGTTTCTTACTTGGAATTCACTCTTTATAGTCTCTTAAGGATATTTGAGGCTGATTCCCTGATTATGAGCGTTATTTCGCACTTTATCAGTGTGCGTTCACTGCGAACTTGAGTACTATCTTCCACCTTTCTTTGTGTATCGAATAAAGGATATTTCTCATAAAGTCGAGCCCTGCCGTACGAGGACACCTCCATAATACCACATCTCTGTATTACGAACAGCTCACTTGCAACAAGGGAAGCTAAAATTCGTGTAATTTACACCTCTTTGATATGGAAATACCTCTACATTACGAACAGTTCACTTGTTCACAGATAAAAGGAGAATTCATATAAATTGCACCTTTACGAAATGGGTAGCCCTGTATTATGAACAGTTTACTTGCTTCCAGAGAAACCAAAATTCATATATTTCTACATCTATGATACGGACATTCAGTTCTGCTTGTTTAGAGTGCGTATTACGGAATATTCTAGACTGGACTCGAATACAGATGCAGGACAATGAAAAACACCCTAAACATCTGTTTTGTGTTTGATTTCTTTTAGAGAGCAATTGGCATGAAGTTGTATATTTCAAGGTCATAACCCAAACGTCAAAGCACACCTTGAACTTAGTTCCGCTTAGTGAGCTGGACACGAATGACGATCCAGTATTGCTAGCAAAGAAAACAATGGAGGAAATAGATGAGATTGAAGCTGAAGTTATTCTGCTTTACACAAAAACAGAAAACATTGAACTTATGCTGCAACAGGTAATGTCATGTTGTTTAGCATTTACTCTTTCGACATCTCTGCGTTTTCATCCGAATCTACAAGAAGAGTAAGCGACAATATGATCAAGCAAGTTATTCTGTTAACTTTTTTTAAACCTTCATTTACAATAGAAATCCTGCCATCACAAACGTGTCTATAAATGGATAATCCAGTCCCAGGTATGATCACATGACAAACTTCTCATTAAATTTTATTCATTCACAAGGACCAGATCATACTGACACTGACCATGTGTTCTAAGTGTAAAAAATAGGAGATCTCATAGCAATATTAGCAGCAAGTTTACTTAATTACAAGCGTCGAATATTCGCTCAAAGTCAATGGCCTTTTTACAGATGTCACGCTTTTCAGCTTTTTCATTCAAACAAAAAATCAACCGCACTACTCGATTTATCGTTCTAAATATGTGAAGTTACATTAGAATCCGTTGCAAAATCCTAAAAATATGGCACCCCTAAGTTGTCAATTTTTAAATTGTAAATTTGGGGTCCCGTATTTTTGAGCTTGCAATGGGTTCTCATGAAACTTCGCGGATTTACTAAATTCGGCATGATAAATTCAACTATAGAGGTGATTTTTTGATATTTCGTAGCATAGGTGGGAGGCGCGGTGGCCTCACGGTTAGTGCGCTTGTCTCCGGATCGAGCGGTCCGCGTTCGGGCCCCGGCCGGGGACTCTGCTTTGTGTTCTTGGGCAAGACACTTTACTCTCACAGTGCCTCTCTCCACCCAGGTGTACAAATGGGTACCGGCAGACTTAATGCTGGGGGTAACTCTGCTATGGACTAGCATCCCATCCAGGGGGAGTGGAAATACCCCTTGCCGCTTTATGCTACAGAGACCGGGATAAGAGCCGGCCTGGTGGGCCAGTTGGCTCGTATGCAGACATTACCTTTGTCTAACATAGGTAAAGAGGTCCATAGATACACAAGCCTCGTTTATTTTGTTTTTGTTTTGATGGTTTTGGTTCAGATTTTTACCACTCTTTCGTCGCAGGTACCATTAGACATAAAATGCCACCGGAAAAATATCGTTTTAGCTCTCACGATTCTATATATCCGGGGCTCAGCTTCCATTGGGCTAGAAAAGGCAGTAAACCATTCCAAGAATGTCAACAAGGTAGGCGGCTTCTATCCATTGATATACATCTTGTACTATCGTTTTGGAATTTAAAAAGAAATAAGAATGAAAAAAATTGTATTAGAATTGTGTAACTTGCAACTAATGAGCACAGTGGACGCTGGATTTTTCGAACATCCGAGTTAGACTGTTCACAGCCCTCTATTTTCTTTTTTTTTGTTTCGATCGTTGAGCATGCGGAGGAATCGCGAGAAATGGACGCCAGCTGAGAAAAAGAGAGGCTGTGAGCAGTCTACATCCGAGTGAGACTAAAGATCAAGGGTACATGAAATATATTTGGTTTGAGTCATCGTAATTTCGAGAAATCGAGGACTCAACAAATCGACATTTCACTGTGTGTATATCAGATCCTTCCTATTAAATATCAAATTAGCAATTAAATTGCTAATTGAAGCTTTAGCTTCGAATAACTGATCGCTTATAACACCAGGGTTGTCTTGATAACTTATCCAGTCTCCAATCTTAAAAACTCAAGTAGCAGAATTCTTCACTGTGTTTTTTTTAATCAATGAAGTACGTAGAAACTGACCTTTACTTTTCAGCGAAAATCGCACGGAGACTGTACTATTTTTGCTCACAGCCCATGGAATCTCAGAGATCGCCGAGCGGTATCACAGCTGCGCGAGTTCATACAATTCTGTCATCTCACGTCCGGGTTCCGGGTTTGGAATCATTTTATATTATTAAAGGAGTTATTTTTAAATGGCTTGGGGTTTGAATAAACTTCCCCCTCCGGATCCCGATGAAACTGTAGCAACACAGAGATACTACTGCAGTGCAGTGACAGTACGTTTGACTCCCGGTAACTCGAACCGTCAGGGGATTTCAAGTCCGAGTTATCGGGAGTTCGAGTTATGGGTGGATACGAAGAAATGACAAAAAAATAACCGAACAAACAGAAGTGTGTTAGTCAAATATAAAGCAGCCCATAGATCAGATAGCAAACATGTTGATAATTTCCTTAGGATCTCCTACCACTAGCCTACGATTCGGTCCAAGTTATCAACCATGCAGTCAATATGGAACCCTGTTTATCAATGAACAGGACCACATTGGATACTGGTGTCAAAATGTTAATCTGTATGAGAAAGGTAAGTACTATTGATACTCAATACTCAGGGCCTTGGTCTGTAAATACACCTCTTACAGTGTAAGTGTTATTGAGTTGCATCAATGGAATTTATACACTGTATCTCTTTATTTATGAAAACAGTGTGAATAAAATGTCACCTGGGTGTACACGTTTTTTCGTTCCCCAGAACGAGAGTATAAATAGTGGATGTAAAAAGTGTAGCGAATGTGACTCTTTTTACCCTCCACTCTCCTATCTTCGGTTTTGTACTCATCAACTTTTTTACTTCACTTGGCACGATTCCCAGGCCTCGAGGAGTAAAGAACAAATCAAATTCTGTTGCTCATTTGGAGCAAAAAAAGCATTTTGTAAACCCTGCTTGCATAAAACCAGTTGAAAAAATAACCATGATATTCTTTTTTTCTATGGTCTGGGCCTGAGTGTATTATTGCTTTCAGGTAAGTTGTTGGAAGTCGCAAGCATCATTAACACAAATGTCTCATAATGACGCACTGTCATGTCCCAGAAGGTTGAAGACAGTAACCACACAGGCAGCCTCTTGTTTGGAACTCTTTATTGGGGGCAGTGGGGAGGAGGGGGAGGGCAGAAATCCGAGTGACTGAACGAGTCCATGGAACGCGAAGTCCGAGACGAGAAAGCACATAACTGGAAGGGGACCAGAGGGAGGGGATTAATTGTTGAATTCCTTGGAGAATTTCGGGCAATGTATAACTACCATTCCAAAGCAGAATTTCCAGAAAAATTAAATACGAAAAAAGACTGGCCAGAACAGAAATCTATAACTACTCTTATACAAGTGTTTAAAAAACCCTAAGTGTTTTAATCTACCTCAATAAGAGGTTCACATACATGCGAGCAATTAATAATACTAAAGATAAATTGTGCAAAATATAATCAGAGGGCTCATTTGCATTCACAACAGCCATAAAAATTGCATTACATGAAAACATTGATTTGTTCACAGGCCAAGCTTAATGGTTCAACAGGGCCTATTCACTTTAACGAGTATGGCAAGCGAAAAGGAATTGAACTGGATATTTTGAATCTCCGAAACAATTCCTTTCAAAAAGTAAGTAATGATTTCTTAAATTCTTATGTTCATGAGGTAGTTTTTCAAAAATTATGCTACCATAGATTACATTTATCAGTCCAGAATATAATGTGCGCGTGACCTAGATGATTTTGAATTAGTCGAACCTCTGCGTACAAACACCTCTCTGTTACAAACAATTCACTTCAACTCGGCAAAATGCCAAGATATTCTTTCCTTGTATGAACAAAATCCTCTTTATACGGACCCTCTATGATACAGACAACGGACGGCTGAATCGTGAACCAGAGATCAAATGCTTATTAATTTAATCTCTTTACTGAGGACAAATCATTGACAATTAAGAAAATAGTTTTCCTTGTTCTTACGAACAATAGAGTGTTTCTGTCGGAGGTTTTCTGAGCTGATATTGCTTTCATCCTCGCTTGAGAATGGTCTTATTGATGGATTTCAATATGCTCATGGACTAGACTATGACATGGACTGTGCTTTTATACATGTATACGTAGATGGGTATATGGAGTTCCAGTAAACGTGCCGTCCTGTTTGGGAATATCCTAAGTAACAGTGACAAGACACTTATTGGAGGAAGCCTGGAGGGACGAAAGCTCAGAGCTGTCGTTACCGAGGTATTATGGTTAGCTACACATGTGTTGACTCTGTAAGACCCTTGCACTCATCCTTATTTACAAGTTTAATTCATATTTAGGCTTTAATTTTTGTCCCTCAACTAGTTGGATCTAACATGAAGCTATTTCTAATGTAAAGGCACAGAGGGCCTAGTTTTCAGCAGGTCATACGAAAGCGATCGGTTTCGTTAATTAAAAAAAACACATGTTGCTATTATGCTTATTCAAAAAAAGCAAGTGTGTATCAGAAGAATCTTATTGTCTTCTTTTTCACGACACTAAAACAGACGGCACCATTTGTAATCAGAAAAAAGGAAGAGCAAGACGGTGCAGCTTGGTATGAAGGATACTGTATCGATCTGCTGAATGAACTGGCAAGAAATCTCAAGTTTACGTATGAGATCTATCACTCCCCGGACGGGTTGTACGGCGCTGAAAAGGAGAATGGAACCTGGAATGGAATGATTGGCGAGTTAGTAAACAAGGTTTGCAAACAAGTTCTCTCAGTACTATAACCTGGGTGCCCGCTGACCGGCTAATAATGTTGTCTGTCAAGGTTTTCCGAACTTTGGTCACATTTTTTTCATCATTTCAAACGTTCTGATTGAACATGAGAAACAAAATTTCCTAGGAGCATTCTAGATGATCGCCCATATTTATTGAAATATCCTCACAGCTACTTTTATTTTACAAGTGTTTCTCTCGGTTTATGATAGTTCGGTCGAGCATTGCTTCGATAGTGCCAAGCGATATGGCTACACCTTTGTATGTAATGATTAAATCCGTCAGTATCATCACTCAGTACCAATACAATACAGGTGATCGATTACAATTTCCCGTTTTTAAAATAGGACACTATCATGCCATAGTAGATTTGTAATAGTTATTGTACCACGAGTAGTACAATTCAGGGGCTAGTAAATTAAAATTTGTCCGCGTGAGCAGCCCGATCCCAATTTGAAACTGCATGTGCGTACGTGATTCTTTTTCTCACTGGATTTCCTGACGAGGTCAAATCAATTGTCCGGAAAAAAACAAAGTCCGAGATAAGTAAGTCTGCAGGGACCTTTCTTTAGCTTAATTTACTGAATGGGACCGTCCATCAAAAACATTTGCATAGGCAGACAAAACTTCAAGAAACAACATATAATTAAAGTGGACATAATGAACGTGCGAATGGCGCGCTGGTGTCCAATTTGAGTTATAGGACACCTACGTTATCGCCACGCGCAGTTCAATTACGTATCAAACAGCCGAGCATGCTTTACTTACTTACGTTTTACTTTCACTTTTATTAAAAGCGTGCTGACATCGCTGTTGCGGCTCTCACCATAACTGAACGTCGAGATAAAGTGGTGGACTTCAGCGTCCCTTACATGTACTACACTGAAGAGATGTTACTAAAGAAGACATCTTCAACAGCGAAAATTGATTATCTCCAGTTTTTGACTCCATTTGAAACTTACGTTTGGTTTGCTATTCTAACCAGCTTAATGGTCATTTCTATTACCTTGTTCACGATAAACTACTTCAGCCCCTATCGATACAAAGATGATACCGACAAAGCAACATCGGAGGAATTTAGTTTTTTCAACGGCGTGTGGTTTGCATTGGCTTCTCTACTGCAACAAGGAACCAATAATACGCCTAGAAATTTGCCAGGTATGAACACATTCCGTGGTGGGTAAACATAGTGTTATATTGGTATAAATGTCCTTGACTCGGTCGTGAGTGATCCGCTCTATCAATCCCAGCACAACAAGGCGGGATTTTAAGTCCTTGATTGACTATAAATATGGAAGGAAACGGAAGAATCTTTTTACACCGACGACTTTTGGGTCGTGGTATTTTGAAGTTACCGCACAAAAAGCACAGCATACAGTTTTTGTAACACCAAAATAACGCACTTAACTTGGAATAACATGTACATGTAACCACCAGTTACCAGCTGCTTAGAAGCAAACCAACAGCTCTGTTAATACCTTTCTAATTAGCTTAATATATTTTAGGTCGAATCCTCGCTGGTTGCTACTGGTTCTGCATTCTAATCTGGGTTTCAACATACACTGCAAATCTGGCCGCTTTTTTCTCTGTAAAGAACACCGTGAGTCCCATCAATAACCTTGAGGATATTGTCGAGTCCTCTTATCAAGTCGGAATGTACGACTCGTCAAGTGTCCATGAAGCTTTCAAGACAAGTCAATATGAAACTCACAGGAAGATTTGGCAAAGGATAGAAGCGGAAAACACCATAGTTCAAAGTACATCTGAAGGCAGTCGTTGGGTGCGAGAGAGAGATGAGTTTGTGTTTATTGATGACGGGCCAATTCTCAGACATGTGGCCAATCAGCCACCCTGCGATCTCACCGTAGGTAAATACTGAATCCATGGTCTTTTTTGTCGTATGAGACGTATGTCAGTGAGAATATCCAGTTTAACCTGTGTTTGGTTCCTTTCACAGATTCATACTTTCCAATTTTTTACTGAATTGTTTTTTGTTGATTTCCCGATTGGAGGTTCCACATGCCAAGAAATTAAATCGGTATCTAGCTCCTCTGATATATAAGACTGCAGCGGCCTCATCATAGCCACACTTAGGGAGGACACGTGGCCCAATAGTTAGTGTACTGGACTCTGGGTGGAGCGGGTGCTGGCGGCGCGGGATCGGGCTCTGGCCAGGTCATTATGATTTGTTCTTGGGCAACTTTACGGTTACATGGCCTCCACCTACCAAGGTACCGTGGTAGCCCTGAGATGGACCAGAATCTCATCCACGGGGGAGTAGAAATACTCCCAGTTTCTTTATGCCACAAAAACTGGAGATAAACGCCGGCCTGATAGGCTCGAGCTCAGAACCGCTATCCAAACTCATGTATATGACGACTTTCTATTACTATATTGCAGTTTCAGGTTTAACCACAGCTAAAGGACTTGCACTCGCTTTACAAGACAATGATCCACACACCACTGACTTCACACTAGCTATTTTACGTCTACACGAGAATAGATTTCTTGAAAACGTGGAGAGGAAATGGTGGAAAACCAAAACTGGGTGTCCCCAGGAGCAAGCGACAAGTAAGAAAACAGTTTTATAGGAATGAGTCGTTGCCTATGGTAATCAAATACACCACAATAATATTCAGTGTTTTAAGTCAAAATACATTTAGTTTCTTGTTTATGCATTCTCTCGAATCTTTAACTGTTGATCAGGTCGTGGATACTTAGTCGTTCGTAAGGCATAGAAAGTTTCGAGGCCTTGTAATACAGTATTGTGGTGTCATACCTACATTTTCAATTACCATTTTACCTCTCCTCTATTCAGAAATTTGTATTGAAACGTTTGTTCGAAAGATATTGTCAGGAAACCTAACCAGATCTTTTGTTAACTTTTCAGTGTTGTATCCAAAGCGTATTGATCTGATGAGCATGCTGGGAGTGTACGCTGTACTGGGTGTTGGGGTTATAGTCGCATTACTGGCGTTGATTGCAGAGTTCATGTGGAAAAGCAAAGAACGAAAGATAAATAGCAAAGGTGTACCTGCAAGGTTTGTTAACATTTTCTTGAACTGATATTACCGTTTTGTAGGTGATCATTGTCACCTTCTACGCGATCAAAAGTTAGGAAAGGCAATATCGCACTTGAATCACGTTCATAATAAAGACTTCCCATGAAAACATTTTGGAAGACAACGTAGCTCAACGTGACTATTGAATAGGAAAGAGTTCCTTGTAGAAAACAGCGAAGAAAGCCTAGGCCTATTCACGAGGAGTACACTTGTGCGGACAGACATCTTAGCTTCGAGCGGGGAATTAAACTCGTGTGTGTCGATCAGCTGATCAACGAAAATCAGTAAATTACCAAACCAATTCGATTACGTGCCGGCTACGTTATCTCTAGCTATTTCAGGCGGCCAGCCCTCCCACCGTTTTTCTTATTATAGTGTTAAGATATGTAATAATGTAAATAGGACCGAATGGGGGAAATATAAGCTTGTGTTCGATTTCCCAGCACAAAATTAAACTAAACTCCGGGCACTGACATTGAAAGACGAGAGTGTATTTCAAAGAGTTGTTATCGGAATAGCTTGGACGGACGTTTGTTGGAGGAAAGGAAGGGGGGGGGGGGATGGGGAGGATCGAATCGTTACGGTAACTAGGTCGATTTAATATCTATTTCAATCATGGAGAAAGCTGATGGCTTATGGAAAATTTCCCATAAGCCACCAGCTTATAGGAAAGACACGTTCAGACACGAAGACGTTACGGTGCAGGTGACATATCCTACAAGAATTCGTTCTGTACTCCGGCTATCGACGCCCATGCATCTCGCAATTCTTATGTTAATGAAACTAATCGGACGCGAGTACATAACTCGCGTGTGTGTCCCGGCAGAATAAAACCTTCGGCTCAGTCATTCTCCTTTCACAAATTAAAGTCTGTGATAACCCCTTTACTCAGGGCTTAGTAAAATATTCAATTTTATGGAGCACGCCAAAAGCTGCTGCACGTACAGAGACAGATCACTAAACTGGTCACTCAAAATACCCATTCTTTGACTGATTGCATGTTACTTTCAACTTCTCTTCATTTTCCCTTTAATACCCAAACCAACTTTATCACCAGTAAAGAGCGGTTTTCAGTTGAGTGTCGTAAAACCAAAACCTTAAACCAGTTTCTTACCAATTAGACTACTCAGCCACTCTCAAACCGTAGTAAAACTGAAACGAAAACCGAAGTAATGGCCTGATTGCTTTCCATGCTCAATTGAAACCTATGTGGTTAATCTACATGGCTGTATTTTGAACTTTGTTGTCATCGATTTGTACTTCTCTCTCAGATTCAATATCAGGGTTTTTATCCTTCAAAGAATCCTAATAAAACAGAAAACATAAAGACGTTTGATGATAAATGCGTTCCATCAATTAAAATCAACTAGGCTAATAAACGGCATCTGTTTCAACAAGGGTACTTCGGAGTGCATGTTATACCTATGAATGGAAAACTAATAGTTTACAAGAGAATAAGACAACTGAAAGGACAGAAAAGAAAATTTGTATGCCTCACTTTTAAGTAAAATATCGATCGCTTAAAGTGGTGTTATTTTCAATATAAATTATTGAGTTTGTTTTCGGCCTCCCCAAGTATTACTGCAATCAAGCGTTCTTTCACTTCGGAAAAATTCAATTAAATAACTGTCGCATTACAGCTTTTGAAAATGATGCATTGATCACAAGATAATTTTGTTAAAAGTTTAGTTGCAAGTATCAATCACAGCTCAATAACCTAGCTACGAGAGAGAAAAGCTTTAAATATATGCTCGTTTTTTATCTCTGTTTTATTATTTCCTTAGACATAACAGACCGTTTGTTTCTTACTTTTTCGTTGTGCAGCTCGGCCTCAAGTGACGTCACAAGTTTGGCGAAGGCAGGCCGCTCGGAGGGGTCTGGAATCCAGCATGACATTGTGATCTCGGAACTGTCATCGTAGCAACATTTTCTGTCGCTGAGGACTGATTTGTAGGAAAGATTGATCGTTTGGTTAAAGTAGACACTGACAATATAATCAACTAATCAACTGTTCGATCACATGATCGATCGATTAATCATTCAATGAATCATTTAACAGTTTATTTATAGACGTAGACCGTACATGAAGGAGCTAGAAACCAAGTTAAAATACATTGTGAAGGAAAAGTACGAACACTAAAAAGTGATTAAACACTAAGCTATTAAAACTCATATATGAAGGCTCATTAACTACATGTACATATATTACATTATAAAATGCACGAAAGAAAACAGTTCCACTCAAAATTGATGATTACTAACTCGTCAATCTTCTGTACTTCTTGCTTTCTAAACGGTTAACTTTTTTAAAAGAGTTTGCAGAGACCACGGGTAAATAGCGTAAAGTAGATCCATTTCAATCCCCTGCAGGTCGTACCCAGCGTTTTTACATTTGATGTGAACAAAAAAAAAAAAAAAAAAAAAACATTTACATATGGGTAGCGGTTTATCCCAGGCTAACACGATGTACCGAGTTTGTATATTTGTCACTGTCAAGTCTTTAGGAGGCGGAGGTTTTTCTTGATGTTTAATTATGAAAAGGCAAACAACGCATGAAGTCAATAGAGTGTCACTGAAATAGTGTACGGTAAGTATAGAGAGTACGTTCTACTTCTAGGTACGTCACGCTTTAATTTGTCCCAGATCGAGGTTATCTTTCTTTCAAAATTGAAGTAAAGTTTACATGCTAGCCACATAATATTGTTATTATCTTTTTAAAATGCCATTGTAGCTTATTGCAGGTAACCTCCGGGCAAGATGAACCGAACCGCGAATCTTGTGCTGTGATTGGTTACTCGAGCGGGCAAGATGGAGCTAACTTTTCCTCTCGGGATTACTCCCTGTTTCCCGCAAGATTTTCCATATAATCATCATTTATTGACGAAGCTCCGTCTCTGGCCATAAACACGCGCAAAAAGTGTGTGTGCGTATTTTGTCGACCAAATTTAGTGATAATGTGCCAAAATATTTTATATTGAAACTGCTGACGTGGATTTAAACTCCACTTTACACGTTCCCTCCCTTCCCCAAGGAATGATTCTTATACCGATTTCCTAGTTTAATTAGTAGCACAAACATGTTAACCATATTTCAGTTGTTCCATCTTGACTTTCACTGAGAAGTGCAATCTGAAGAATAGTCACAAAGACGGGAGGGATATTGGTAACTTTCGCAGTACGCTTGCACTGCAGCTTCTGTTGACTAAAAAGACTAATCTGGCGACATTCTTAATAAGTAGGAAGTTGATCATGCAGAAATTCGTAAAAGGATAGAAAAATTGAAATTACACTATAATAATTGCTGTGACACTTGTTTATCTTTATTCATCATGAGCATTCTTGCATACTCCTAGTTTGTTTTACTTTTTGGAATGCTTCTTATAACTTTATGGCTGAAGAATGCCATGAACTGCTTCCATGTGTCAAGGGTGCATTACAAGCTAGTCTATCTGCCAAAGGACAACAAGAGAATGAAGCTGCTTATTTAGCATAACTACGATGTAAAGAAAAGATGTCAACTGTAATTTCTGCAAGACGCTTATGAATATTATTCCAAACTTTGTTCAAAGCTCATTCATTAAAATGAATGTAGCTTTTTTGAAGGTATTCTAGACTTGAATTGCTTTGTAGTTGCATTGGCTGTGCCGACTTTCCACAGGAATGGACACACACAAAAAAAGGCAGATCGATCAATCGCGAAAAAGGGAACATGTTGAAGGTTTGCTGTCTCGATCGGCAACCCTGAATGCTTTAGGAAAAATGATATTTAGTACAACAATCAATTCTGTACATCAAGAACAGCAAATTTATGAGTCTGAAGCTAGCGGGCAGTAACATCGCATACTCAAGGTTAAAGTCAGAAATACAAAGCTGGAAGGAGTGGTTTGCGGTTTACCGAAATTCCCTCCGAGTCATTGTACAACATGTTGAATTGAGCTCTTTGTCCCTTTATGCTTAGCTATCAATGATCATGAATGACTCTAACGATATTTAGCTGTTGATCCAAACCAAGCCCATTACGGCTTCTGTTAAAATATTTGCTCGTCTTTGGTCAATGCCCGCTCAATATTTCGGATCGTTTTCTTGAAGTCTCATTCAGTTCCTCTCCTCTCTTTTCTTAGTTCCTGTTTATCTACAGCATTTAATCACCTCTCGGTAAAGGGGAATTCAAATGACCCTCGGAGAACCTTTTACAAAATAATTTACAGTACACGAAGTAAGGCTCAAAGGAAATACGACAAATGAGACGAATTTTATTCGTTTTTGTCAATAGCTGTGACAATTAACTGTGACCATTGTCGAGGAGAGCGAGTGGTAACGTTTACCATGGTGACCTTGAAATTGCACTGAATTCCACTTGCTCACTCAATTTCAAAGCTGCACTGATTTAGCCGGAATTTGGGTTGTTCTCATTAAATGATTAAGCTTATAAACTCGGTCATCGTGACACAACAAGTCTCTTTCACTGTCCATGACACTTATCTAGCCCTTGCAAAACCCATAGCGTGATCAACAGTATTCGATCCCTTTCCATTGATTTCAAAAGATAATCAGCAGCCACACGGAAAATAATGAGGAAAAACGAACCTTGCTTACATCGCCCTTATCATGAACGTGTTATTTGCACATAATGGTAATTAATTGTCATTGTCATTTTCACGAACATTGAAATTCCATAAGGTAACAGATTTTAACTAAAGAAGGATAGTTCTTTCCATTAAGTACAAACTTTAGTTTGGGCAAATAATTTATTATTTGGTTAAGAAAATCATGGAAAATCGTACAGACTATTTAGAGAACAGCGGATTATACAATGGCTTAGGCATAAGAGGACACAGAGATCCTAAAACCGTAACATTGATTAGTCAAATTGTCTAATTAATTGATATCTATTTTGCTTAGCGACTACTCAAAGTCTAAATTCAACTTTAGGGTCCAAACCCCGACAAGTTCCATTTCGACTAAAAAATTAGTATTTCCCAAGCAGAAAAATGCAAAGTATATTTTATTCTGTTATGAAATTACCCTGCTAATTAAAATGTGTTTCTACCTTTTCTACTCAGTAATAGGCCAAACTGGACACGGGTCCATTTTATGATGAACTATTCTAAGTCGTCCTCTCTGTTTTAGCTTCTCTCCACGACTATGTCATTTTCCGAAGGGAGAATTTACTATACACTACGGTGAAAATGTTGTCATCAACATCATAACATCCCTATGCAAACGCTCTTCCACCCGATGATGTCATCTTCCAGAAGGAGAGATGAAGTCACCCTGTAGATAATTATGGCGTCAAAAGACCACCCGCCCTACGCCCTTACGCATGCGCCATAGCTCAGAAGCCCATTCTTTAGCTACGTTTTATAATGAGCGTTTTGGGCTGAAATGCTACATTATGTGAAGATCCTTTACTCTATAGTCACCAAAAAAGGTTACCAAAAACGTTGTGTTCACTGTCGTGTGTGTCAATTTTACCGTCATTATTAGTTATCTCATCTACATAGCAGTATTCTCCTCTTTCTGGTCATCGAATTCTATTACCAAATTGATATTTCCTTCAGATTCAACTTCATTGCTTTTAACCTCCAAGGAATCCTAATGAAACACAAAATAAAAGAGTAATACAATGAAAATCAGCTAGGCTGATAAAGATGTCGAGATGGCCACTCGATAAAACTGTACTGCATATAGGTAAATGCAAGAATTACAACGTGATAACCCACCAATCGAGTGAAGATAAATATATTCTCTTTACATTAATATGTTCACTTTATGTCTATTTTATCATTTCTCGGCACAAGTTTAAAAGACTGTTCATTTCTTACTTCTTTGCTGTGCAGCTGAAGCTCCAGTGACGTCACAAGCTCGGCGAATGAAGGCCGCTCTGAGGGGTCTGGACGCCAGCATGACATCATGATGTCGTAACTGTCATGATAGCAGCAAAAATTCAATTCGTTCAAGCAATTGAACGGAATGAAGAACTTAGTTAAGAACATTTCAGAGTGAAATATAGTCACATTTATTGTTAGTGTTAATCAGCCTTTTAAAAATACTGCAGTTGTAGCCAGCCATGATAAAAATACCAAAATGTTTGTTGTCACTGACTAAAAAAGGCTTGATTTGGACGTTTCGGTTGAAATACTGTAACCTTCTTTCAACCCTTCTTTAGTCAGTGACAACAGACATTTAAGTATTTAAATCAACCTTGTTAATTGGAATTTGATAGCCGCTTTCTATGTAATTTAAGCCCAGTAGAAATATTAGTCTGCAAACTAGAGGGGAGACACAGGCCCTTATAGGTCCGCAGCCTCGCCCCAATTCCACCTGTTAAGTGTTGAGGTGAGTGTTGTAGACGTTAAAGAGTCAAATCAATCCAATAACTACAAGGGCCATTAAATGCAACATGCTACTATAGCGTGTCTGAATAAACCGGATTGTTAGATTTCCTGGTCGTAATCTATGCATACATGTAGAAGCTATTTATTCAAAAAAACATCTTATTTACATTTCATCTGGGCATCGTTCCGGTTTTGATAATCGTTTTTCTGACTTAATAAATTCCACAACCTCCATCCCTCCAAGACCGGAATACGGCATTTTACCTTAACAAGAAACAAACAGTAACGTAGTCAGCAACAAATCAGTTGAGGGTCTCTTTACCCTACATATTTTTCTAGTATCTAAGATATAAATGTACAATTGCACTTTATCACTGGCGCGTTATTCAACGTAAATTCGTGATATTTGCTTCTTATCTCCCGATTGGAACGAGCTTATTCAAACTTCCGAGCAAAATAGAGCCAAAAAGATAAAGATATTATCACGAAATTTGGTTTATAAATAGCAATGATTATAATAACATTAACTCTTTTGACAATAATTACTTAGAACATGTTTACCTTCAGATTCTATTTCCCACAGTAGCACACCAAAAGACCACCTGCAAAAGAAAGGAAACGCCTTTATAAACAACAACATACAGTATTGTGAAGGTGAATTAATCAACATGGCACGAGCGTGGGACAAAGAAAAATTCTGAGTCCCCGACAGGAATCGAACCCATGACCTCCCGAACACCGGGCGCGCGCTCTATCCACTGAGCTACGAGAACTCATGGAGAGCAAGGTCATTTAACTGAGTTCATAAATGATAGGTGTCCTGCATACTGCTAGGATCAACGCTATCGAATTCATCGTGAGTAGTGGTAAGTTAATAAAGATGGTGAATTTTTAAGCTCGGTAATGAAATGTGAAGGTGAATTAATCAACATTTCATTACCGAGCTTAAAAATTCACCATCTTTATTAACTTATCACAACATACAGTATTTTTCAGTGGGGTTACAATTTTAGAAAACAACCTATATAGGAAAATAATTTCGGGTGCGAGGGGAAAAAGTAGCAAGGAATTACTCGGTAGCCCCGGTTCAACCATTGACAAAAGGTATTAAATTACTCTAGCTTAATCATACTGCAGAAGATTTAGCCTCTTCCAGGCGTTCAGTTAGTTGGGGCGCAGCGCGAAAAACGCCGAGCGAAAAAATGATAGGGGAGAAGTGCGGCGAGAGAAAGCGAAAGAACGCCCGTGGGCAAACTTAACAAAAAGTCCTTCCGTCCACTCATAGATCGCCTACGGGGGCCCGTAACATGACCGCCGGCTTGCGGTCTTCAGTTGCCAGCAAATGTGTTGAGAAATACTTCTTCGGGATTGTAGAAAGAACTAACGCTAGATCGCCGACTAGAGATACTCCTTCGGCGAAGCTTGCTACAGAACACCTACTCAGGAGATCGACGGGAATCGACTGGAAAATCACGGCGCTCTTTCTCGAAGTAAAGCTAAGGCAGTCGCTGATGAAAAATCGGATGACGATAAAAATATCAAAGTTTGACATATTTATCTTCGTCCGAGTTTTCTTTTATATTATATGATATCCGTGATAAGAAGCAACATGCTTTACTTGCAAACAGTTCTAATCAAACGGCCGGGCCCGAATAACTCACCATAAAGTGCTCTTCATAAACACGTGTGAAGCAAAGGAAGGTCAAGAGACCGAAAAGAGAACGGCGAATGTACAAATGTCACCGTACTGAGAAGTCGTGGCCCGCCAACCCACCCGCCGCCATATCGCATTTCTCATTTGCGGTCAGTAGCGCTCGAGTGTTGAAAAATTCTCTCTGAAATTCCCGCTATGCATTACTAACCTCGAAAGGTTGATACAGACCAGTTTGCTGTTTTCTTGGTCTTCTTCGAGTATCTGTTCAACCAGCTGATTCAACTCCTGCTCGCTTAATTCAGCAAATTTCTTACGTGGAGGGCCGGCAACAAACTTGAGCTGGAAATTTGGTAGCTCACAGAAATTATCTTCCTCATCTCCGGGAGAATTATTAGATTTTTTCATATTTTAGGAAAAAAAATAGGAATTATGTTTTAAAAAGGGGTAAATTCGATGAAAAAATTGCCGAGATAAAATACAAATAAACAAACTGACGTCAGTGTGCAACCAACGGGCAAATGAATCGGGCATTAGCCAATCAGAAAGCGCGCTTTGTTAAGGCTATGCTATAATGTACAATAGGCCACCTTCACAAATGTAACTAGAGAAAACTAAATGGATTTGCTAGCGGTAGTTGATTTTACTTATTCGTAAGTTACCTTGGAAAGAAACAATTCAACACCAATGCGTGACAAAAGTAGCCAATGCAACAGGCTCGTTTATATACAATGGGAAAACTTTGGTTTGTCTTTTTGCTTTTTTGTTAAGCAAATTGGGCTCTTAATTCTGGCTCACCAGGATCTCTGATTGAAGTGGGCTCTGTCAGGCGTTCGTTACTCAGGTTTTAGCTCAAAATCTGTGAAAAAGTTGTCTGTAAAAGTTATCTATAAAAGTTATCTATAAAAGGTGTTCCTAATGCTTAGGAATTTATGTTTGCAATAGGCTGGGCTGCTTTGCCTTCATCATTCTCAAACTCATTAATAATTCATCAAGTTAAAACAAAGAAAATCATAACCGTGAAGGAGGTTTGGATACCCGGTCTTAATTAGCAATGACTTTGGCGATTTTACTTCTCCGTTAACCCCTTATATTTTGTTTTGATTGAGAAGATATATCAATCACTTGAGACAGTGTTTCATCGGCTATCCAAACACCTCGAACTTCGTCAAAAATACTTCTCTGCGCGTTGTATTTTCAACTCTCTTCTCGGTGTTGGGATATCCCGATGAAACACCGTCTCACGTATTTGATATATTACTTAAGGGCCTATCATGCTCCACTGAGCGCGTGCAGTGCTCAACTTACACATCTGTCGTAGTGTTGTAAGTGTAATCCTCCAGTGACTCAAGAGCCATCCAACGAACTGGTAACATTCCCTTGTTTGAAAAAAAAGATCAGAGCATTAAAACAACTCAACAGAATAAGCTGAATTAATGCAGGTTGTATTTTGAGGCTAGAATTTGCAACGAGGTGAACAAATATAGGCACCCTTGCATACAGTTGTAGTTGAAGTTGCTATTTTTCTTGCTCTCAAACCTTTAGCGTTCCTGAAGGTTTTAGTGACAGCAGTTTTAGTGAAAAGTGACAGCAACCTTTTTATAAAAGAAATCACAATAGATTCGAAAGACTTTTGGCCGCTATAAATGAAATGTTTTAGCTCGTCGAGCACGAATTACCATGTTATTTTAACTTAATAATTTAACAGACCTTTGGAAAGGTTTGGAAAATGACGCTCCCAACAAAAACCGCTGATCAAAAGTGCAGCCTTCCCCAAAGATGGGAAAAATCTAGACGTCATCACGTAATCTTATTGGAGTAACTTTCAAGTAAAGATATCTTTGCCTCGACCATTTTTTTTAAATTCAGCGATTTGATCTGAACGATTTTTGTTATCTTGTTTAATAACACTGTCATGTGATCGATTTTATCGAATCAAAGTTAGCTAGAAAAAAGAAAATGGTGCAGTCGTATCTCCGCCAACTATGGAAACTTAAGTAAGTTTGCCACCTCCTATAAGCAAACAACCTTTCAAAATGAACACTTTTATTCTGGTCCCGAGAATGTCCGCGAACGAAAAGTTTGGCTGTAATCATAAAAGCATATTTCCATACCCCGGATGTATTCTCGTATTCACCACTTTCGTACACATCACGTGACAAGCCGAAATCAGAAACCATGGCAACATTATTCTTGCCAAGAAGCACATTCCTTGCTGCAAGATCACGATGAACACACTGCAAAGTAACAACAGAAAACTATCAGACTAAAATGTCTTAGAATTAATCTAATCACTCTATTACGACGAACTAGGAAAGTAAAAGGTTTTGGATGCGGAGTTTGTTAGAATTCAGAGGCGTACAGCTTTTGTCATCGAAATCTAATCAACATGTCATGAACTTTTATCTTTTTTTGGCGCGGATTCAGAAACACCAAAACTTTAAGGTGGCTCTGAATCCGCTCCCACAAATTTACTAAGCTTGCAAAAAATTGCATTCTAATTTGAATCACAAATCAGTCATAAAGAATGAGGCTCGCCAGAGTCGGTTTTGAATCGTAAGCCCATAAAGCTAAAATTGTTTTGCTTTTAAAGTTTTCTTCTGTTACTGTAATGGTTCCCTTTTGCGTCATCAACACAAATTGTTTACCACTGAATGATTGGGAACTTTTTTTGGTACTATTACTGCAGCATCGACTGAAAACGAGGACGAGGGCAAAGTGCTGAAAAATACTGGAAACTGTTATAACTAATGAGCCACCTACACTTACACTCCGCATGGGTACTCCTCCAACATTTCTTCCTATTAATTTTATTTTGTGTTTTAACTTTTGAATAACAAATATTTACCTTTTTGCTAGACAGGTGCACCATTCCACTGGCTACATCTCTTGCGATCCTGGTTTTGTCGGTGTGTGAGAAATTCACATGTTTTTCTTCAACGTTAATGTATGGATTTTCTCTGTTTTTCTTCAGTTGATTCAGCAAGCAACCATTCTCAGCTAAGCGAACGACTACCAATATTGACCCTAGTTGTGATCAAAACATTAACATGTTTAGAGATCGCCATTAAAACAAACAGCATGCAGTAACAGTAGTTATATAAAACCCTCAGGTGGTTTAGGGCTGCCTCAGTTATAATGAGAGCCGACATGTGAAAGGGTTGACCTCTGCTGCTCAAGATAAAGCTCCCACACAATCCTTACTCAAGTACGCAATGGTCCAAGTTCAATATTCATGATCAATGTATACTAAAGTACCAAGATATTACAACAACTTTCCAGCCAAATCAAGTCAGAAAGATGCTGTGTTAGACTGTCTTATTGGTCACGTTAAGTTAATAAGTGGAAGAAAACAAATGCAAAAATTGTAAGACTAAGTTCGGGAGTACAGTTTACTACTACATGTACCACTGCTACCGCTACTTGCACTTATGGCATCCAAAAGCTAAGTTTACGTTAATCATTTCAAGTAATCCTGGACGAAGCTCGAAAAATAATTTTTAAGTTATTTCGTATATTCAGATCTATTCATGAGCAGGTGGACCGAGATCTAGACGTGTGATTAGTATCTCTTCCTGACGTTTAACAAGCAGAGCTGACTTGATTATACAAACCACTCTTTGTACAAGCTCCAATAAGACTTATGACGTTAGGGTGGTCACCAACTGTCACCATGATTTGAAGTTCGTTCAGTAAGTCCCGCCTCTCCAGTTCTGTAGCATTCGCTGAAGTAAAAAAAAAATGTTCAGTTTAAATTATTTAATTGCAGGGTCGAATAAAGCGAGCTGTAAACCGTGTGTACATGTGCAATCTTAGAGAAGGAAAAGAAAAAAGAAGAACTACGTGGTAAAGAATTTCTACTTCAAGGGGCAATTCTTAATTGTCCGTCTGTTAGTCCTCTCTTATTTTCTCTGTTTTTTCGTGTCTCATTTCTTCTGCTGTATCGTGATCAAATAGCGCGGCCTCGTGAAAAAGGATTACGGCCGACCACGCCGTGAAGACTTCTGTGCATTCAAACCGTATTATAATCAAACACCTGTGTCAACCGCCCCGCCCCCCACCCCTATTTACATCTTGGGACAAATTTCGCCAAGAAACCCCATTTACTTTGCTTGCGAGAGCTTAAAATAACTTTGAAGTAATTATTCTCAGGTCGCTAGGTAAAGTAGTTTTTAAGAACAGGGACTTAATGTCCTTAGTTCTGCCAAGAGGTAACCAGCACATTTACGTGACTAACATATAGACAGTTCAGAATCTTTACCTTTTAGCTTTTTCACTGCACATTCCCTCAATTTTCCATCCATCCGTACCAAACCTTTGTAAGCTTCGCCAAATGCACCTTCCCCTAACTTCTCTTTAAGTGTAATATCTGATCTACGAATCTCAACCCAATCTCCGCGCATCCAAAGCTCCATCTAGAAAAAAAAGGTTTGTTTTCTTGACATTTAATTTTTGTGACGATTTGACCTGAATGGAAAATAAACAAGCAACTAAGCGAACACAAATAAATATCAAGAGGTACATATTTAATTGTGACATTTGCTGAAGATAAGTATGCCATGTTTACTGACCTCAGCTTGCTCAGAACTCGATTTACAGGTTGGTCTGAACTTGAGGCAAACAACCACGATAAACAACGCAGCTAATGTCAGAGGTAACACGATGATCAGGATTAAATTCCTGATGAATCTGTCTGCGAACAGAAAAATTGAATAAAGGGTTCCGTCACAGTCTTGTTGGTAATACTTGACTATTCTGAGCTTTGAATGGTAAATGTGACTGTATACGTGAGCCCCAGGGCCCCTATGGATACCAGCCTCGTTACTGAATGGGCTACCCTGGTTAAATAAAGTCACTTACTTACTTCCTTAATGGTAAGCCCTGTCATTGAAAGAGTTCAAGTGTCAGCCACCGCGCCTGGACAATAATAGCACATTTCCTTGGCCATTTTACTGTTTATTTATTTGTTTGTATTGTGCTGATGCTGTTCTTCGCATTAAATTGCCTGCGAAATTTTGGCTACTTTTGGTTCATTCCTTGATTTTTTGTGGCTACTTTTCAGAGGGTGAAGCAATCATTCAATCACGCTCTTGATTGTAGCATAGAGCAAGAATGGTAACTAAAAGTTGAATCTTCTTCTTCTGACCGCAAGGGTAATCATAGCTATATGTAGAGATGGTCGCCTACAAGGCCGGTCTTGTAGGAAAATTTCTATCGTAATACTAGACGATTTCACAGCGATAACACCTACCTGGCAGTGTTCCTTCGGTTAGCAAAATACCATCCGACCGTCCATATCTGTTGTTGCTTGATAATCGAATGGTGTACTCTGTGGAAGGTTCTAGATCCTTGAAAGTCATTCTTGTCTGATCGTATGGCTGTGTCTTCACTATTGTGAAGTTCTCGGAGGCTGATGTTTTTCTTTCTATGGTATAATTGTGTATCTGGTAAAAGCTGCCGTGTTTTGGTTGATCCCAGGCAAACACGATGTACCGAGTCTGTACATTTATCACTGTCAAGTCTTTAGGAGGCGGAGGTTTTTCTTAATGTTTAAATAAGCAAACACAGAATAAAGTAAATATAATATCAATGAAATTGTGGAAGATTAGTATGGAGAAGACTTTTTCACTTACAGAAACGCCAAACTATGGCAAAAGTCATATTTCATTTAAAGAGTAAGGCAAACATACTGGCTACTTGACGACAGCTTGTGATTCACGAGTGGCTCCAGTGTATAGTTACTCATCTTAGATGTGATTCTAATTTATTCCTGTTAATCTAC
Organism: Orbicella faveolata; assembly: GCF_042242905.1. Taxonomy (NCBI): domain Eukaryota; kingdom Metazoa; phylum Cnidaria; class Anthozoa; order Scleractinia; family Merulinidae; genus Orbicella; species Orbicella faveolata. Next base: position 22,977,370 of record NW_028301563.1, read on the forward strand.
CAGTATTTCGTCACTCAGTATTTTTTGGTACTAGGGGTGCAACGTGTCTTGCTACAAAAAACATTTCAAGGGCATCACTGCTGAATTATTTTTGCTTACCGAGAACTATTAAGGTAGTCACATTAAGTCCTTTCCCCAATGAGGAATCCAGTCCGTCGATTAACTGGTCAATAGCTTCATCTATGCTGGTCGTGTTTGTATTCATAATCGCGAGGACTCTGACGTCTGCTTTCACGCTTCCATTACTAAAACGAAATAACACGCCATTTCCTTGCTACTGCCACATGAAGTAGCTCGGCATAGTGGTTTGCAACCACTGTCCTTTGATAGATTGAAGTTACTTGGTAAACAAGTGATGAACGTATGCATAATACACCCTACTGTTCTATCGCATAAACTGTAACGACATTCGTAAACGCTTCACCCAATATTTGCATTATGGATTTATGATAAAAAATGACACAAAAAGATTGATTAGAATCATTATTTGGAGAGTTTAGAGGTTGTGGTAGTAAGTTGGCTGGCGGATGGTGAGACGGTGTCGTGTTACTCTACCGCGCTGATGGTGATTTAATGGAACATACCTGAACCGCAGAATTTCGACGTCATATAACTTCACAACTGAGGATTTATTGAGGTGGTGCTTTATCTGCAAAGAAAGAGGAAACTGTTTGAGTTTCAGTGCATCTAGCAGTCTGCTACTTTAAATAAAAAAAAGAACGGCTGTGCATGGGGCTAAAGCAAGTACGACGAGGACTCAAAATTATAATATGAAATTTAGATATTATTCACATTTCAAGGACCTTGAAGCAGTTTCCTACTTTCTGTTTTAATTATCTTTTGTTGTAACCAATAGTTTTTCGGGTAATATAGCTTGTGTTGTTGTTGATGTTAATGAACGGGAATTTAACCTTACTAAACGGTATGTACATTGCACAACAGTTTATACAGGTCTTTTCTAAAAATAATGTACATGTAAACGTGCGAACAAGCCTTTCCTTATTAGGAATCGAGCTTATCGTACCGAAGTCTTGATGTTCTCTTCCATTGTCACAAACTTGCTGCTGGTTCGGTTCAAAAGATCACTGCTGAAATCTGCATCCATCACCAACTGCAGACTTACATCAATACTTATTTCACCTGGAAATGAAACAAAGAAACAGACAGAGCAATTACACGTACGAAAACATCAACAGGCGAACTTGAAGACGTTATAGTACTGAAAAAAGAGCTCGGCGGGATTGAATTCTTGAGGAGAGGAGGTGTTAGGCTTAAAAACATAATATGATACTCTGCATGTATGTGAAACAGAGCTATCATTTCCGACTTACCATATGACAAAGTTTTTATGACCAGGATCTTGCTCGTTCGCCCATGTCCAATTTCGTTAAATCCGTTTATTTCAATCTCATACTTCGTCTGTGCAACAAGATTGAGAACAACAATCTCTGTCATGTTGCTTGCAGTATTTGCTTCTTCATACAGCGGAGAGCCAAGGCGTCTGTATCTCACTCGATAGCCCAGCAGTTGTTCTTTGTGGCGGGATGGAGGCAAGCCATTCCAGGAAATGTGGATTGCAGTTGAATTGAGAGGATAACCTCTTAGGAATGTAGGGGCCTCTTCAGGAACTGGTGAGACAAGCGTATCCATAAGTTTTATTTATTAATAAATTACCAAATGCTATTTAAGGTCTAACGACAGTCGACAGGCCGAGACAGGTATCAACACATGAAAAATAGCTTCCATTATAAAAAAATTCATTATGATATTCTCGTAGACTCATCGTTACTCTCGTGTTCTTACTCATCATAATGTATTCATCACTGGACAGGAGCGAAGTCAATATACCTCTTGGAGGACATTTCGACACGTTGCAATATTCCCATCGAACTTTAGGGTCAGTGGTATAACACCAAGGTCCATCTGGGGCACTGCTATCTGGATTACGACACATGTTGAAGTCATTATGTCTATCTGTGACATCTTGAGGAATACGCCAATGACGATGAGGACATTGTGAGTTCCACGCCTGACAGGTACGACCAGATCGGGTGATGTTTACATTGCCACGGTACCCAACACCAATGCCATAGAAACAATCTACAATAAATTGTACTAGTGCGATTAGCTATAGAATCAAATTAATCGACAAACCATGAATCTAGAAACTTAAGCTCTGATCTGCCCATGGATGGGACACGGAACGAACAGATTTACTTTCGTCAATAAGGAGAATATTGCGTTGAATATTCGTGTATTTTTATTTGTGTTACTAATTGATAATAAATGATGGATTGATTGTCAATGATCTATAATTGATTGATCGAATGAGAAGTTCTAGCCTAAGAAGTTCTAGTCTAATGTAGCTAGGATTCATTGCATGCTATTTGAATTGTATGAAAAGTATTCCGTCTTGAGAATAGAGTTCTTTGCATTCCTTTTTCAAAATTGAGGTAGTTAGCAAATTGTATTTAATGGAGATAGTGCGTACTAGAGATTTCGATTCAAACTAACGCACGCACGATTAGGTGAAGTCCATTTCAAATGTTATATTTACGGGTTTTATTACTTTCAAATTAAAAATTATATAACAATTAAAACTTAAGGACAGATCTGTGCTTTTTGTATCATCACCTGTGGAAAATCGGGGAAAACAAGGTTAATATTTCATTGCTGTGAAGGAAGCAATTCAGTTATTAAAGGACCGTGGTCAGCCTCCGCCACTTTTGATGCCATCGAAATTATTGATATTGCATGGTGTAGCGAAATATCTTATCGCTCTACTGTACTTAACTAACCAAAACTGTGGCATGTAAACCTAAACAAAGGTGTGGCTGACTAGGCCCCTTTAACAAATAGAAAAACAAAATCCGTCTTTAACCTATCGCATTTTAGATAGAAACACTAGTGGACGTTTCGGAATAGAGAAAAATATCGTGGGAACACAAGCCGCAGGCGAGTGTTTCCACAGCTTTTTCGAGTTCTCCCAATATAACACTGCGAATTTTTGTCGAAGAATCTGATTTCTTTCCGTGGCGGGTTCTGATGTGCTCAAGTTACAGACTTACGGTTTAACACATTACCGTGTGGCTATAAATTCTTGCGGGAGTTTATTTTTGCAGCGAATCGCTGATATTTTGTATTTTGCGGGAGCTAGTTTTTGCGATTGTAGAAGACTTGTTTTTCTTGCTGGGTACTAATTTTTGCGATTTTCGCATTTAGTTGAAACATAGGTTGAAATGACAACATTTTCGCATTTTAAAAATTAAACCGAGAAGTGAGACACAGAAATTCAGTAATCAGTGTCACTATCATAGTTACATTGTACTCTTGTGTGGAATTGTAGATGCTCTTCTCAATGACGTACCTTAGACGATTCTTTCTTGTTAACTTCTTTTATTTCTGAAAGTTGTGTTTCTCATTTCAGCTTTTTGCTTCTGAACGGAAGAGACGTTTTAATAAATGGCGGCAACAACATTCTACTTGTGCTGTTTGTATGTATAATTTCGCCAGTGGAGTAAAGTGGAAAAACCGTAAAAATCGCAAAACTTTACTGAACCTATAAAAATTTGATGCCACACGACATGCTCAAATTTTTCACTATAATGATGAATTTTGATGCTCAAGAAATCTCACTCACATGTTCGAAAGGTGATACTATTATGCTCCATTATTCCCTCATAAAAAGGTAATATTTACTCTTAACACTTGTTATATTGAAGTATAAGTGACACCTCACGGTAATCCTCCAATACTCTGGCTTGCTTATTACGAAATGAGTATTCTAGGGATAAAAACTTGCTCTGATGAAGCGGAAGAGGGTTGAATTAGCTCCCTCACGCTGAAGCCCAGTTTGGAAGGTCTTTTTTATGTTGAGACCACCAGGAAGTGATAGATTGGTCCGTCCAAGGCCCAGACCCCACCTGTAAGCAAGTTTTTGTCACTGTTACTGTCTGGCATAATACTCGACTCTCTTGCCTTACTATGATGCTTAAAATAATATCAGCATAATGTGTAAGTCTCTCTTCTCGGTGTTTGTGGAAGGGGATTAAAGACGAGCCTTTTTTGTCTCTATAAGGGAAAGTCTGTTTCACAAAAAGGTTGCTGATCTCAAATCCGCCGTTGTTATTCTAAGAAGTGAAAAGGTAACCTGAAGGGCTTGCTCAAGACAAGAACCCGACTAGAGCTTGACGGCGGACAGGACCAATTTCAATTGAGAAGCATGAAAAGCTTCTATTGTGGGTGCTATCATTTTCAGGAAATTTTGAATTTCGTGTCATATTTATTAGTCGTCATTGTCGACTGAATGGAAAGTTCGTGAAGTTTTGGTCGAACGGAAAGCGCCTATTGGCTTGTAAGTTACTTAAAATGTGAAAATTGGACTTGGAAACGCTCAAGTTAACCACTTGAATATCCAATAAGGGCTCAGTTTAAATAATCAAGCATGGCCAACTTTGACTTGGCTAGCAGGGGCAACGTTTTTTCATATAAACGCTTGATCAATTTGCCTCAAGGGAAGGGCTGTTTCTGTTACACGAGATCATATAAATAGGACCTCAGAATCAATTCTACGTTCTTTCAATTATCTAGATGCAGTCAGTGCATCTATCGGTTTAAAAATAAACTCCATGAAAAATGTCTAACTGAAGGAGAGTGTTGAACTCCAATTGTCTGTGGGCGATCATGACCTGCTAAATACGGGGAATTTGGTCAGTTCACGTCCCGTTATTTTACAGTGGAACTCTGAGAAACGTAGAAAGATTCATTACGCACGTGAAGAAATAACCCATTGTTGAACTTTACACTTTCGACGTCTGAATCATGTATGCGAAACTCCATGTTAATTATTTGAGTCGACTCAAACTCAAAATCTTTCTATGCCAGCGTATGTTGCTATATGCCTATGCATTTGTGAAAACCGGTCATAATGCTTAACATAGATCTACTCACCTGATATTGGAAAGTATTGATAGCATTCAGGAGCATCTCCACCATTAGCATCGTCATATAAGCTGCAGTTGATCATATCTCGGTCGAAAACTGGGGCCTTCTTTGCTGCCTCTCTAATTAAAATCATTTCTTTCTTACAAAGCTCTTGATCCAGATACTCGCATGTTCTGCGACAAATCTTACGGGCACGAGGCTTGTCTAGTGAAGTATCGCACGGCGGGAAATGATAACGGCAATACAAATCTCTCATTAGTGGTCTGCACTCATTGGCTATTTCAAAGATATCAAAGTAACTTCGAAATGTGTTGGTCTCGAATTCACCGTACCTCAAGGTACCACTATCACCAAACACGTACAAACTAGTAACTATATCCTCGCAGAAACCTCCTTTAATGTTGTAGGTGTAATATATGCAGGAAGCATTCTTTGCAGAAGCGTTTACTGAGGGTATTGCTTGCACGCAGCTGAAACAAGAACAAACTGAAACATCAAGAGTAAATAGAAAAGACGCGACTCTTGTGCCACCCTTTGTAAGTGGTAAACATTTCAAAAATGACCAAAGTTAAGAACCTTTTACTTAGAACATTTAAATGTGCCATACATTTGTACACGTTCACACAACCCACCTTGAGTTAGCATCCAGTTGTGTAAAGTTATTTCCTGGTGATAAATCAGAGGCGGGAAAAAATTAGTTCGCTGTGGAAATGAATCATCTTTAAATTCGTGCCAGTTTGAAAGTCTAACATTATTCAGGGCCTTTTGTTTCTGTAAGCAGGATCTGGACACTATTGTGTCCTAAGAGGATAACGTAAAAGTTGAAAACATTACGTAAGGCCCTTTGGACCTTTTTGGAAAGCAGTGGCCATAAGCAGGCTGGCAGCTCTCCGCTAACACAGGGATGTTATTCATGGCATTCTACCGCAGGTTTTCCTGCCGGCATTTTTCCAAGTTGTGTGGTTCATTAAACTATACAAATGCGTGTTGTATTTCTTAGATGCTCACTAAATATTCCAAAAACAAAGTCACCTACCGCAATGAGCCAAGTTAATGCACAAGACAAGAAGAAAGCCAAGAACTTGACCTGCTTCAATGTGTCAAGAGGTCCTCACACAGGCGAGTCAATCTGGCGGAAAGAAACAAAGAGCATTACTTATGATGAAGTCATTTTTAAAACGATATTCAAGAAAATTTCTACAGGAGGCTTATGGACATTATTACAAACATTTTGTTTAATACACGTTAAAATAGATAATAACATCAACTTCTTTATTTTCTAAATACAGATTTGGCCTTGGTGAAGCTTTTCTAAATCCCGATTTGCTTTTTGTTTGCATTGACGCGTCTGTGCCAAACTTTCCACCCGGGTGAACACACACGCAAGTATATCATGTAATGAGAACAAGGTGGACCTTTCCACAAATATTACGCAAAATCGCTTAAATATCTTTCAAGAAATTCTCAAAAACTTTCCTAAATATCATCCAAAACTTTCTAAATATCTCCAAAAACCCCTTAAATAACTCTTATTTTTGTCGTAAAAATGCACCGATTTTGAATTACTTAGGCCGAAATTTTTAAAATTCCTTGCAGTGGGGGGCGTTGAGGAAGAAGATTCGTGCTCTTCGATGTTTATAGCATCCTCCATTTTTGACATTTGCTCCTTCAGCTCTTTTTCAAGTGGAAAATCGCTAAACTGGATTGTTTCTGGAATAAAACTGAGTCTTGTTTCAAGGTAATATGTAGTGAGAAAAACACAGGGCCAGGCAAAAAAAGCTACAATCTTGGACAAAATAAATGGAACATCTGGACCACCCCTCCCCCCATTTCAATGATGCCAAAATGGCGCGCTTTTGCTCCTTCGCGCCTTCATCATTGCTTTGGGGGGGATGGGGGATAATTGTTCCATTTTATTCTGTCCAAGATTGTCTGAGGACCACACTGGCGTTACAAGAAGCTATCTTTGCTATGCAGATCACATCTGATCTGTTGTCGCACGTTCGATAACCAAGGGAAAAGAACGTTAGCCGAAATATAATCTGATGATCTCTGTGAGCGATTGAAGCAGAATTGAAATAAAATCACGACATGGTTTATTTTTGGTGTGTCATGTACTTTATTAATATGAAAATTGAATATGCATAAGTGCGTGTTGAAGCGTTGGCCAAAAGCAAAGTTATTTCTTTAGCCAAGCCGAATATATTTTTATTGTTGGTACTGCGCGCGCGGGAAATAAAAATATTAAACGTTGCACATCTCTGATTAAGCTCGCTTTCTTAGTTTTTCAGAATTTAATTTTGAATTGCGATCCTTTTAAAAGTACCTTATCGATACTTTCACAAGTTGATTTTTTTTTTTTTTTTTTTGCACCTCTGACGTGGTGGCAATATGTGGATGGCAATGGTGCACGTGGAGGGAGGGTTCATTGATGTGAGGGAGACAGAGTGAACTGATAGTAGTGCATTGGCACTGTTTGCCAGCAGATTTTACGACAAAAAAATAATAGATTTCAACTTACCCGCAGAAAGAAAAAAAAAAGAAAGAAAGAAAGAAAAACAGCAGACGAGGAGAACGGTCTCGAACGTGGGACAGTTCTCACACTCCACCTTGACTCGCGATTTACGCGCTACTCTAGTGCGCCACGTAAGCCCTCACGCTTTCGTTCCATTATTTTTCTGAAAGCCTTAACTTTTCAGGCAGTTATTGGATATTTTCCTATCGAAGTATTTTCTTTCTGTAGAATAGTTTTCTTTATAAGAAAGAGTCTTGCACGATTTTTATCTACGTTGAAATCAAATTCAACGATTTACAAGTTTTTGTTGACGATTTTTTACGGTTTAGCACGGTTTTGTAGCAGGGCAGTAAAATAATATTCTTAGCTTAGTTTCTATTTTATTGATCGCTTAAATCGTCAAAAACCGTTTTAAACCGTCCAAAAACCAACCTAAATCGTAGGAAATATGTCGTAAACCGTCACTTAAACGTGTAAGCATCGTTTTAACATGGTGCAAGTGCCTATAGAGAACGGTAGTTTTATTGACTTCAGTCTTCCGTCATTACTTCGTATTGTGGCAGTGATACGACTATTCACAGACTCGATAGTTTTATTGATCAACTCCTGTGAAATACGACAGATTGTTTTGTATTAAACATCTCGCTTAATGTGAAATTCGAAGCTGTCTTCAGGAATTTGTACTGAAACTCAGTGTTTCGTTCGGTATTCTTTTTTTTCAATGGCATGTTTGTAGTGAGCTTTTCGAGCACTAATATGATTCGTTATTAATCGCAGTACTACTCTGGAAAGTTGGGGTTAGAATGACGCTTTTATTTATTCATTGTTATCAAAATACACTCTACTTGTAATGCCTAAACTTAGGCTATCAGCGTTACCATTGAGCTCTGACGCGCGTGACTGCGACAGACACCACTTCCTTGTACTGCCGATAAATGTGTTGACATATTAGTTCCTAATTACTGGCTCCCTTTGTCTTGTCACGTTGAAACCTTAAATACTGTAGCTATGAATATTTCTAAATCTCCCTAAATGTTCTAAATATCTTAATATTTTCCAAATATCTCGGAAAAATTCTAAGTATCCCAAAACATATCTGGATATTTGTGGAAAGGCCTAGAGCAAGTAAGTGTGTCCACAGTAGACAGAAATCCATTTCGCTATAAACGTTGTAGAGCGGTTCCAGTCTAAAATGGTGGCTAATTTAACTTACAAACAACAATGACAATAATAAACTCGGCCATCGTGGCACAACAAATCTCTTTTAATATTAATATCCGTGTTTACTTTATTGACTTTCATTGTAATAGATGTCCAACAGTAGCAATTAAATAATGAAAGAATGAGAGATGCGAATGCAGCCATAACACTACTGGAAAAATGAGCTGAAAAAATTTCAGGCTCCGAACGGGATTCGAACCCACGACCTTTGCGTTACCGGTGCAATGCTCACCAACTGAGCTATCAAAGCCACATGAGAGCGGTCGTGTGTAGGTTCGGCCCTATATGTTCAGTGGACGTAATACTCGGCTCAGGTATCCCGTTCAGAGCCTGAAATTTTTTCAGGTCATTTTTCCAGTAGTGTTTTGGCTGTATTCGCATCTCTCATTCTTTCATTATTTAATTGCTACCGTTGGAAATCTATTACCACGGAATTCATTTACTTTAACCTTTGCAAAGCCGATGTAAGATCTATTCGTTCCCTTTTCTCTTAATTTCGAAAGACTGTCGGCTAGCACAAAGTAAACTAGAAGGAAAAAACATTTTCTTGTACATTGCCCAATATCGCGGCCTTTTAGCATCATCAAGCTACCCACGCATAACGCTAATAATGCTTAACAAATACAAAAATTTGGGAGTGCGCCAGAACTTGTTAGCGGGTTTAAAATTCCTGTCATTAATTAAATGATTTTCAGAAGACAACTGGCTTGTGTTTAATTCCCATCAGAGGTATGAAAGTGTAAGATGATTCTGTTCCCGAATTGTTCAGTTTCAGAGCATTGTTTGACATATCTTGGGTCCCTATCTTAATATTATGTTTTTACCCTAGACTAAATGCAAATGCTTTGCCGGAAGATTCCTTTGAAAATCTCTTAAAAACTCTGACCCCAGCTTTAGAAGATTTTCATTGAAATCCTTATTATGATTTGCTGTAGTAAAGACAATATAAAGAGCAATTCTTCCACGTGAAAGTGCCGGATAATTGTATGCATCTACTCGACAAAAAGACGCACTTTAAGGAAATAAATTTTTGAATTAATACTTACATTCCATCCGTTTGAACTTGACATACTAAAAGACTGGCGAGTTGAGTAACGTGAGCATCGAAACAACTGCTTTGATTACCTTTTCAGTTGAATGCTGTTTATCCCACAATATTCTGGTTGTAAATGTAAGGCCCGTTGCTGGACGAAATTCGCTGTGCTGTCAGCCAGGTTTCAGTGGGAGAGATGAAAACAAACTGAAGTAGTCGCGCACACCGCACAAACAAATACTGTCTATAGTTAAGTCAAGCGTGACGTCGACCTTTACAACTTGGGCCTGTGCGCAGAGGCGGAAATCAAGAAGTAACGTAATTTCAATATTTAATATTGATCATTATGAGAACTTTCGATGATACTATGGAAAAGAGTACTTTAATTGCCACTGTATTTCTGAGTCACATGTAAACGTGGAAAGTTTTAGTTTCACATAGTCGGGAGTTTTATGAACGCTGGTATAGGGGAACGGGGAACGTCTGCAGTCTGTAGTCTGCATTTTGTACCTCGTCTGCATTTTGTACCCGGTCTGCTGTCTGAAGTCTGCATTTTGTACTGACCGATTGGGGTAGCATGTTATAATACCGATTCGATTTTCTCCCAAGGCGCCATTTCATGCTTTGTTTATCCAGTACTAATCGGACTCTGCTCTTACAAGAACTTACTGGTCATCTGGGGGCATAGCCGTTAGAAACTCACATTTCACTTCCTCACATTTCCCCAAATTGTCCTTGTCCCCCATTTTGAAATCTCAGGCGGGTTACCGCTGTACACTCGTTCCAAGTTTTAGTAACATCCTTAATCATAAAAATTACAATTTCCTCGATTAGGATTGGTTCGAAAAAACTCCTAGTTTCCACTAATTCATTTGCCAAGTTGTTATCGGACAGTTTGCTATTGGACAGTCTGTTATCGGACAGTTCAATAAGCCAATCACATTCAAAGTCGTAGTTTAAATCAACCAATCACATTCAAAGTTGTAGTTACGTGCGTGCGTGCACGCGCTTGCTTTTGTGTTTTCGGCGCCTAATCGCCGGTAGGAGGCGCGGTGGCCTTAGAATGTTTACATCTCCTTTGTAGGTATTTTAATACAAATTTTCCCCTTATTTCATAACTTGGCCATTCTTCTTTTCTCGGAATTGTAATTTTTATGATTAATTGGTAATAGCGGAGCTTCGGCGGCCCGAACCAAGCGGAGCCCCATACTCATATTGGCCATGTAGGCCATTTCTACGTACAGTGAAGCTTCTCTATTATCGCTCTATTATTTCGAAAAAAGCGCTAAAAGTGCCGGGCATTCATCTTCAGGTATCCCAGTACTCTCAGACTATGCCAAAAGCTGAGGGAGTCGAGTAAAGGAAAGATATTCGCAAAAGATCTCGGTCATCAGGGTTGACCCCGCAAGCATACCAGCCGAGCAGTTCAGTCCAGAATGCTTGCCTCCTGTAGAAGTCTCAGACTTGCTGAGTTACCTCGTTCTTGAGACCAGCTTTTACACCAACAAGCAGTTCAAGGCGTTCAAGAGTCTGGAGGCGTTTAATCAAATGGTGTCGGGATTTGTAATCTCAGTTGTAGGCAAAGTAATCGCCGACAAGTATGTCGTGAGAGCAAGTGTTCGGCGCGGCATTCACAGCGTATGAATGATCGTTTATTGAACATTTGGGTCATTTCCGAAAACGATGGGATTATTTTGTCAGCCCGACGCAAAGCTGGACTGGCTGAGTCATGCTCACATATCGCGAGTGTTTTATTTTATTTAGAGGCAGCTACACGAATTCATGGCAAGCTCGCTTGCACACTGGTAAAATGCTCGTGGATTTTGCCGACATATGTCAATGAAGTGCCGTATGCGAGGGCTAAGGACATCGATTTTTCATCGGCTAACAAGCTCAAAGAAAAGCTCGACCAGAAAATTGGGGATCTACAACAGCCGCAAGCCTCGAACCATACAGCAGCTTCTAGTTCTGGGACTGCGTCGGCCGGCGCATCAGCGCCTCAGCACATGCAGCGCTCATCGGCGCCTTCGAAAGAGGAAATGGGTCAGTTTTATGTCAAACTCATCCAGTGCAAAATTAAAGCAGTAGCTTTAGGTTTAATCGATCCTTTTCCTTACCAATTTATCGACCAAAGTCGCTCTGTTCCAGTAGTTTCAGAGCGAAGTGTTTGCTACAAACTCGTTCACTCTCTAGCACTCTCAGGTTTGTAGAGTCGCCGCGACTCACCGCAGAAATCCACTCGTTTCTCCTCCTAGTAGTGAGTTCCTCCTGTTCTTCCCCGTGATTTGTAATAATCTTAGGTATAAGAAAAAACCCTAAGCCTTTATCCTTTCCAACTTTGCTCGAACAGCCAACAACAACGCATAAAACCATCCCTTCTTTCTCACATGAACTCTTCTTTGGATACGGTTTGTTTACGCTTGAGGGACACCAAGATGGCGGATAGTAACCGTTGCTAAGCTATTGGTCACGTGGGTGAAACCCAAGAATAGGTGGACAGAGACATGCAGCCATGATTTGCCGTGTACTTTTTTGATATTGGACAACCATGTTATGATCAATTGACACCTGTCAAAACAAGGTATCCGCTGACCAGTATCACGAGACCATATCGCGGGCTCAAGTTTACAGCTCATCGAGGTCACGTGTTTTTTGAAGTTGACCGCTGACCAAGTACTGGTTTTTCGATTGGATCGCGGGCTCATGCCAGCTTAACTTGTTGAAAACAGGGTGGGATTGTTCGGAAGCCGGTTGACGTTAAGCCAGGATTAAAAGTTAACCGAATTATAACTTTCTGTTCCATACAAATGTTTTTTTGCTGCTTTGTTTTATGTATATGGTGATTATTAAAACTCAAAACAGAAGGCCAAACAATATACAGAAAACCTCCCTGCAAAGTTACATGAAATCAAAATTCTACCTTTTCCTGGGTTTGCCTAATCGGGCTCTGAACAATCCGGCCCAGGGGCTACGCTTTTTGGCTGGCCTAAATCTATATATTAAGACTACGTGTCGTCCAATTCGGTCTGTAATCATACTCGTGATAAACAAATCGGACTCCCGCTGCGCAGTCGTCCAATTTTGTTATCACTCTTATGATAACAGACAGAATTGGACTCCACTCAGTCCTGTTACCATTACTTGTTATACATGTATAGACACGAGTGTTTTACTGGAAAATATACCACTCGTAAAATTCATACGAAACCACATCCGGGACTCGAGTGGCGTATTTTCCATATCCTCACTAGTGAAGATATCGATGATTTCACTGATATCAAGTTTGTCTCTTAAATTATACTTAAATTCGTTGGTGTATCATTGAAACATCCTCGGGTCTTCCTCGAAAGTCTTCGGCAATCTGCGGAAATCTTCGGCAATCTTCGGAAATTTTCGGAAATTTTCGGCAACGTTCGTGTGACCTTCGGACAAGTTTTATCTTCTCGCCACCGTGTAATATCCTCTATATATTGAGCTGAGGGAAGCTGATTTGTGCGCCCATACGTACAAACCTCTTCAACTTTACCCAGCGGCTCTTTGTTGCAGGTAAAATTTCGAAGCTGAAGTTAATTTCGCATAGACGGGGGAAGTGACAGTTGGGGGAAGTTGGTTTGTGCACCCAGGCATGAACGTCTATAAATTTCTCAGCATGTAAAATCGCGAAGATATATATAGTTTCGCAAAGCCGGGAATTTTATGAACGCTTGTATATTAGGCGGAAGCTTATTTGTGCACCCAAGCGTACAGAGATCTATAGATTTTCCAGCGTTTTTAGAACCACATTTCTCCTTTCGCGAACCAGCTAGATTGTTCATTTCACTACTGTATATTTCCGGTCAACTGACATCCGCTTGTACTAACACCCGCTTATTACAGGCCGTTTTGTTCGTGCCGAAGAATAGCTCATACATTTCCGCTAACATCAGCCAGCTAAATACGGATACTGGTTAAGAAGGACAATAGACTCTTTCCTGTTACCTGAGTGAGGCACTGTCTTACAAGGTTGCACTCACTGCTCACGGACATTGGACACTTCCGCAGTTTCGCATTTTTTTATTTGTGACGATTGTGTGTGTTAATTTTACCCTGTTGGAAAATGAAAGCTTTCTACAGTTTAATACTACTTTATTTCAGTCATAGACTATTTGCTAAATGATCACTTTGTTTTTTTTTGTATTAAAGAAGGAAATATATGTCTCAGTGCGAAGCATCTGATTATTCAAACGCCCGTAAGGTTTCTTCAGTTTAAAAAAAAATTCAGTTAAGGTTACACAATACCTTGAGAGTTCCACTTTTGTCGAATTTTTCTTTTTAAGCAAAACAAAAAGCTCACTATAAAATCTGACATTTTTCAGAAAATGAAAGTAAAATCTTAAAACGCGCGCGAGTTATTAAGGGCCCATTAACCGATTTATGCGCGCGCTCGCGCGCGTTGCTAAGGAAGTGAAATTTCACTTCCGGTTACTTACGTAAAAATAACTCAATAACTTCCAAATTCGCTCACATTTTAGATGTTTTTCTTTGTGTTTCACAAATTGCAAAGTAAAAAAAGTACAAGCAAAGACAAAAAAAGAGAAAGACAGAAAAACAAGAGCAATAGAAAGAGAAAAACTAACTCTGTGTGGCTTTGTTTGATCTTACCGAAGTGAGCTGGAAGGGTAAATTGCGCACGCACTGATAGGGTAACTTCCAATATATATCGGGCGCACTTCCGGTTTCTTTAAATACTAAAGGAAACGGGGTTTTTCCTTAAATCCAGCCTTTTTTGACGGATTTCGATTAAAACCAACGTTGGAAACATAGCTATGCATTCCTTTTTCAAAATCATGCTTTTTCCAGAAAATTACGAACTTTTTAATATTTTGAAATTCTCTCAAAATCTGACCTTTTAGAAATGAAACACAATCGATGCATAGCGTAATGAGGATTTAAATTAAAATATTAAATCAATGAAAAAAATTCCGATAAAGTAATTTGCCTGGGAGTCTTTGCGTTTTTTCAGTATTAGTCACATGACCATGGGCGTGGCCTGATGACGTCATCACTAGTGTTGCTGATCATGAAAAAGTTAAAACACATGAAATAACTCTGAAGTGACTAAAAATGACGAAGTTATATGAGAATAACTTTTCCCTAGCAACGGCTCGAAAAGATCGGTTAATGGGCCCTTAAGGAAAAAACGATTTTTTTAAAATAAAAGTTAGTAAAACAGTTGCGTATCATAGTCCTCATAGCGCGTCGACTTTCTGCGCGAAACGGCTTCCTCCGGTAGTACTCGTTACAAGGGCCTCAATAGCATTTTTTTTTTGTTTACACGCTGTTTCGCAGTTGTATTCTCGAATTAATTCGTTCTTCCATCCTAACTGTCACTCTTAATTCAGGTCATGAAACGTGCTAGAAAAAGGAAGAGAAAAGTCCTTGGACAGCGTAAAAAAATCGAAACCGGACCTAAGAAGAAGACAAAAGCGGAATTTCTCGAAGACAAGAAGAAAACTTTGACCAACAGCGGCAAGGGATTGTGCATACCCATACCTGTACTCTTACCACGCTTATTTCTCTTGGTTTTTTCCTATTTCGCACTGGAGGTGAAGACATCTCTATAAAAGCACGCTGAAGTTCAATAAGGAGAACGTGACTGTTATACTATTACTGCCTTGGAATTCCCGCGAAAATCATTTCGCTCTCTGTGACCGTAGGAGTGTCATGATTTTATTGGCTGGCGGCATGTTCTGTTGACATACATCCGAGTTAAGGTTTGGCATGTGTACAACTCTTCGAACGGCGATAACTCGCCGGCAATTATAGTATTTCGCGAGAATACCAATATTTTGTGTGTAATAAAAAGATTTTTATAAAACAATATGGGGTCACCGGCTTAGTTTTTAAGATAGATGCAATTGATGCTAAAAAAAGTGGGTCAAGTTTGTTGCTATGTAACAGGACAGTGCAACCTTAATTTATGACTTAAACACAATGAAAGGCACAGTAGAGAGTTACCTTAAAAAAATAGCACCGCCATTCAAAACAGTACAGTTCCAAACCTGAAAAATCGCACCTAGTTCGCACCTAGCACCTAAGTCTCAAAAAAAAAAAAAAAAAAAAAAGAATTTTTTGAGCCACCTTAAGTAAACATGTTAGCTCGGCAAAAGTAAAAGGCTCGAAGTAGAATTTGGATTGTTCAGAACAATCTTCCCCTTGCTGAAACTTAAACAAAAGGAAATTGTACTAAACTCGACTGAAATTTTGAAGCTAAATTGAAAATGCACACGTCTTGTTATATACGCACGGCCGTGCGTATATTTAAGAATTGGTTCATGCTTAGCGTGCCTATATCGAGTTATGCACGCGGGAAGTTTGGAGAACACGAAAGAAGCGTAAGAGATCCGCGAGGCGGCTTTTTGGTCAGCACAGTTTGGTTTAAAATACAAACACGACGACTTTCCAGTTGATCCCATGGCTTCAAAAACGCACCAGAATTAGCTCCATTCCTCTTTCGGTTGCCGTCCGCGTCTCAGAAACGTCGCTGCTTAAGTTCGCTATTAACAATTATTCGCCAAAGACGAATTGAATATTGGTGAATATTCACCGAGTCTAACCCTAACCCACTACTAAAATCAATCCAAGCTGAGCAACTGGTTTTCGAGTAACAACCAACAGATAACCTACTGGTTTTGTAAGGGGGCCACACTCATTTTGATCAATGTTGCTTTTAAATGAATAATTGACACTCTCAGTAGACGTCCAAAAAGAAGCACGGTGACCTCATGGTTAGTGCTCTCGACTCCGGATCGAGCGGCCCTGACCGGGGACATTGTGTTGTGTTCTTAGGCCAGCCACTTTACTCTCACTGTCCGTCTCTCCACCCAGGTGTATAAATGGGTACCGACGACCTATAGTGCAGGGGGTAACCCTGAGATGGACTAGCATCCCATCCGGGGCGAGGCAGAGTCGCTTCATGCTACAGAAACCGGGATAAGCTCCGGCCCTATGGACCACTTGGCTCATATACAAACTTTGCCTTTTTTTTCTTTCTATGAAGCAACGAGTATTACATACAAAGTGATCATTGAGAGCCGGTTCTAGAGAGACAATAGTGGCCTCCCGTTTATTAAAGTCAAAAAGAGAAAAGAAGTTAAAAACAGCTCTCTCTAAAGGACTGGAAGTGGCCGACATTAGGTGTAGCGATCACTATCAATCAACGAATATATATTTTCTTGGACAACCGTCTCTTTGCTGACAACTACTACAAGTAACGCAGGGTTTACTATACAAATATGAAATTTCGTTGTCGATTACTTGATTGAGTCTGCTGGGTGTAGTAAATTAGTGACTTCATGGAAGTAGACTTGTTTTTAATTTGGGGGCTGTGCGTCAAACATCTTTCGGAATGGTGCAATGAGTATATTAATGAGGTCACCCATTTTTGCTCACAATCCAGTTATATTTGTCTTATGAGGGTTGCCCGGTTAGTAACCTGGAGTTGCAACCTGCTAGTGAGTTGATTACGGTACTCCGTTAGCCTAATTGGCTCTACGGTTTGTCTGAAAAGTGGCATGTAGTTAGCAAGATTGAAATTTTGAAATTTTCTGAACCTCATTAGCAGTAGCAAGCCAACCTTAAAATGATACGCTTTTGGTATAGTTATATTAACAAGAGTATTTATCGTTTTGCTCTGAAATGCTAAATTATATGAACAGCCTTCATTCTATAGTAATTGAAAAGATGTCCAAATATATGTTAAGTGTTTCGAGTGTGTCAACTTTACTACCATTATTAGTTATTTAATCTACATAGCAGTATTCTCCTCTTTCTGGCCATCGAATTCTGTTGCCAAATTGACATTGCCTTGAGATTCAACTTCATTTCTTTTAAACTTCAAGGAATCCTGATAAAACACAAAATAAAAGGGTAATGAAAATCAGCTATCGTAAACTTCCGAAAGTAACGAACCCCTGAGAGTAACGTGAAAAAATTGTGGCAGCTAATAAATCGCGAAAGTAGCGAACCCTCCGAAAGAAGTGAGAAAACCCCCACCCCCTCTCCGAAAATAGTAAAACCAATGCCCCATTCACATCAACTAAGCTAATTCAACTAAATCAGGTTAAGGGTTTCCCAATTTGTCGATTACGCTTTGCAGTCATTTCGAAAAGACAAATTTCAAACCAACTTGCGAACATATCTCAATCAAAGACGTTTTTACCTTGTAAGGTTGTGGAGTGTGTATGGCATAAGCAACTAATTTTTAACCTTGTTAAGGTAAACCACCTTTAAATATGTTTAACATGTTGGTGTGAACGTGATACAAGTGTTGTGAAATGTCATCAGTCAATGTTGCACCATGTTAAAAACAAAACCGACCATCCATAACAGGAACGTACAATAGCAAACTTAATGTCATTTTCAATAGGAAGGTATTGAAACGAGCGTTTCTTTACATTTAAATTGAAAACTCGGCCATTGCACTGGGATACTGTTACCGTAGACTAACATAGCAGTGCGTCATGAGCTACAAACACTTTAAAGTATCAACTGATGACTTTTCAAAATGCTTAGTGAAGAATAAAATTTTATAATATTTTATGATAATTTTAACTTTCCAGTATCTGACTAGCTTTCCTGCCGACCACTGACAGCACGTTATAGACATGAACAACCCACCCACGTCAGTGGCAGCAACATAAATTTAAACTGGAATGAAGAATTACGTCTCGTGTTTTAAGAACTGTTTTGACCAATTTCCTTCTCTTATTTCGTAATAAGAACTCAGTCTTACCAACTTTATATAGCGTTCTTTACTCCCTGAAAGTAACAAAGATGACGCGATGATGTAATATATCAAACACGAGAGAAAGTGTTTTATCAGGATATCCAAAGACCGAGAAGAGAGTTGAAAATACGACGGACAGCAGAGTATTTTTGACGAAATTTGCGGTGTTTGGATAGCCGATGAAACGATGTCTCAAGTGATTGATAAATCTTCACAATCGGAACAAAAACTAAGGAGTTAACGGAGAAGTAAAATCTCAAAATCTATGCTAATTAAGACCGGGCATCCAAACCTCCTTCACGGTTGTGATCTTCTTTGTTTTAACTTGATGAATTATTAATGAGTTTGAGAAGATTAAATTCAAGAATCACAGTACAATAACCCACCAATCGAGTGAAGATATATATTCTTTTTATATTAATTGGCTTATTTTATTTCTATTTTATTTCTTCTCTGCTTAAGTTTAAAAGACTGTTCATTTCTTACTTCTTTGTTGTGCAGCTCCAGCTCAATTGATGTCACAAGCTCGGCGAATGAAGGCCGCTCTGAGGGTTCTGGACGCCAGCATAACATCATGATATCGTAACTGTCATGATAGCAGATAAATTCAATTCGTTCAAGCAATTGATCGGAATGAACAACTAAGTTAGGAAAATTTCAGAACGAAATATAGGTACATATATAGAGGATATTACACGGTGGCGACAAGATATGAATTTTATGTTCTCGTGGCAAGAACAATATCTCACGAGTGAGCGAAGCGAACGAGTGAGATATTGTTCTTGCCACGAGAACATAAAATTCATATCTTCGAGCCAACGTGTAATGTTCTTTTTATTATATGGAGAAACCAATTCAATAAAAGCAAAAGGCGGGACTTCATTGAACGATACGAAACTCACAAAGGTGACATACGGAAAATACGCCACTCGGGTCCCGGATGAAGTGGCGTATGGAATCTACGAGTGGTTTAGTTCCCAGTAAAACACTCTTCTCCATATAATAAATAGTAATATAGTTAGTGAAACTCAACATTATCAACTTGAAATTGTTAGCGGCTTTCAATGTAATACAAGCCTAGTAAATATACCATCAATCAATCCAGCAATAAATGAATCAATCAATCAGTCAGTCAGTCAGTCAGTCAGTCAGTCAGTCAGTCAATCAATCAATCAACCAATCAATCAGTCAATAAGTCGATATTCGTACACAAAGCGCTCAGGGAATGGAAAGTTCCTTTAAATAACTTGCTAAAGGACATAAACGAAATTTAACAAATGATCAAGCGCATTTCAATATTGAGTGGGCTTAGTCGAAGGAATAACATTTTTAATTTGTCGCATCGCCCCAATTCCACCTGTTAAGTGCTGAGGTGAGTTTTGTAGCCTTTAAAGAGTCAAATCAATCCAACAACTACAAAGGCCATTAAATGCAAAATTCTACAGCAGCGTGTCTGAATAAACCAGGCTGTTAGATTTCCTAGTCATAATCTATGCATACATGTAGAAGCTATTTATTAAAAAAAAAAACAGCTTATTTACATTTCATCTGGGCATCGTTCCGGTTTTGTTAATCTCTTTCCAGACTTAATAAATTCCACAATCTCCATTCCTCCAAGACCAGAGTACGGCATTTTACCTTAACAAGAAACAAACAGTAACGTAGTTAGCAACAAGCCTAACAACTCAGCTGATCTAAGATACAACTATACAATTGCCCTTTATCACTGGCACATTATTCAACGTAAATTCGTGATATGATCGCTTCATAGCTCCTTAATGAGACCAGCTCATTTAAACTTTCGGGCAAAATAGAAGCAGCAGAGATAAATACATCCTCAGGAAATTTCGCTTATAACTCGCAATGACTATAACAGCAATAACTCTTTTGACACTAATTACTTAGAACATGTTTACCTTCAGATTCTATTTCCCATAGTAGCACACCAAAAGACCACCTACAAAAAAAAAGTTAATGTGCTTGTAAACAACAAGATACAGAATTTTTCAGTGGGTTTAAAATTTTTAGAAGACTCAACTCCTCACCCAATCAACATACTTAAGCAGTCACAAATAGTCCCCATATCCACACCAGGTCCCGCAAGGTGGTGAATGGCACTGAGTACGTTGTGCTGTAGCCCACCTTCACAAATGTACAAGTAAAAACTAACTGGATTTGCCAGCGGCAGTTAATTTTACTTATTCGTAAGGTACTTTGGGAAAAAACAATTCAACACCAATGCGTGACAATTGTAGCGAACAGGTTCTTTCACAAAAAAAAAAAAAAATGGAAAAAAAGTTGGTTTGCCTTTTTGTATACTTTTCTTTATTTAAGAAAATTGGCGCTTGATTCTGGCTCTCCAAGATATCTGATTGAAGTGAGCTTTAGTTAAGCCTTCGTTACTCAGGTTTCAGCTCAAAATCTGTGGAAAAGTTGTATGTAATAACGTGATGCTTAGGAATTTCTGTTTGCAATAGGTTGGGCTGCTGTTCTGTCATCAATAAGGGCATATCATACATCACTGAGCTCAAGCAGTGCTCAACTTACACATCTGTCTTAGTGTTGTAAGTATAATCCTCCAGTGATTCAAGAGCCATCCAACGAACTGGTAACATTCCCTTGTTTGAAAATAAAAAAAAGATCGGAGAATCTAAACTAGAGAACAAGCTGAATGAATGCAGGCTGTGTACTGATATTTGCAACGACGTGAACAAATATAGACAATGCTGCATACAGTTGTAGTTGAAGTTCCAATTTTTCAAATTCTCAAACCTTTAGCGTTCCTGAAGGTTACATTATATTATGTTATGTTATAGTAACTTAATAATTGAACAGACCTGGTTGAAAAGTTTGGACAATGACGCTCCCAAACAGAAGCCGCTGATCAAAAGTGCAGACTTCCCCAAAGTTGAATAAGACATCATCACGTGATCTTATTGGAGTAACTTTCAAGTAAAGATATCATTGCCTTGACCATTTTGTTTTCTCAATTCAGGGATTTTTATTTCATTTGACTTAAACTGGACGATTTTTGTATTCTATTTAATAGCACTGAGTCACTTCATATGACCGATTTTATGTAATTAAAGTTAGCTAGAAAAAGAAAATGGTGAAGTCGAATTTCCGCCAACGACGGATACGTAAGTAAGTAAGTACGTTTTCCATCTTCTTAATAAGCGGACAGCCGTCCTAAACGACTTCCTTTGTTCTGATCCAAAGGTTTTCCGCGAACGAGAAGTTTGACTGTAATCATAAAAGTAAATTTCCATACCCCGGATGTATTCTCGTATTCACCACTTTCATACACATCACGTGACAAGCCGAAATCAGAAACCATGGCGACATTATTCTTGCCAAGAAGCACATTCCTTGCCGCAAGATCACGATGAACACACTGGAAAGTAACAATAGTAAACTATCAGACTAAAACGTCTTAGAATCTATTTAATCACACTCTTACGACGAACTAGGAAAGTAAAAGGTTTTGAATGCAGAGTTCGTATTAAGGAGCGTACAGTTTTTATCATCTAAATGTAATCAGCATGTCATCAACGTTTTTCTATGTTTAATAAATATGTGGAGCGGATTCAGAACCACCGAAAATTTAAAGTGGCTCTGAATCCGCTCCAACAATTTTCTTCAACTTGGTAAAAAGCTGTATTCCAATATGAATCACAATTCAACATAAACAGAGAAGCTCACCGGCGTCGTTTTTGAGTTACAAGCCCTTTAAGTTAAAATTGTATTGTTTTTAACGGGATGTACTGTTGCTATGGTTAACTTTTGCGTCAAATAAGACCATAAAGTTTACCGATGAATGATTGTTTTTTTTTTGGCGCCATTATTGCATTAACCCACAGACGAAGAGTTTAAAAATGCTAGAAACTGTTGTGAGCCACCTTTACTTACATAAATTAGCACTCCACCAGAATACTCCTCCACCATCTCCTCCTATTAATTTTTTTGTGTGTTTTGACATTTGAACAACATATATATACCTTCTTGCTAGACAGGTGTAACATTCCACTGGCTACATCTCTTGCGATCCTTGTTTTGTCGATGTGAGAGAAATTCACCTGTTTTTCTTCAACGTCAATATATGGATTTTCTCTGTTTTCCCTCAGCTAATGCAACAAGCAACCATTCTCAGCCAAGCGAACGACCACCAACATTGATTCTAGTTATGATCAAAACATTGACATGTACAGAGATACCGCCATCAAAACCACGGTAACAATAGTCATACAAAGCCCTCACGTGGTTTAGGACTGCCTCAGTTATACTGAGAGCCGACATGCGAAAGGGTTGACCTCTGGGCTGTTCAAGATAAAGCTCCCCCCCTGCCCCTCCTACTCACACAATCCTTACACGAGTTCAACATTAAATATTTATTGCTGTACTAAGATATTTCAAAAACTTTCCATCCAAATCAGGCTTATCGAAAATGAAATTGAAGAAAATGAATGCAAAAATTGTAATTTAAGACTAAGGGTCAGTAATACAGTTTACTACTACTGCTGATGCTACTGCTACTACTACTCCCACTTGTGACATCCATCCAAGTTGCGTTACCTTATTACTTTCAAGTATAATCCTGGACAAACCTAGAGAATCACTTTTTAAGTTTCGCTATTTTCAGATCTTTGACTGAGTGAACCGAGATTTAGACATGTGATCAGTATCTCTTCCTGACATTCAACAACAAAACATGTTATCATTCTGAACTGTGCAGAATAATCAGAATTATCACTATACAATATTTACCACTCCTTGTACAAGCTCCGATAAGACTTATGACGTTAGGGTGTTCACCAACTGTCACCATGATTTGAAGCTCGTTCACTAAGTCCCGCCTCTCCAGTTCTGTAGCATTCGCTGAGGTCGAAAATAGATTGTTTAAATGATTTAATCGCGTAGTTGAATTTGCAACATCAGCAAACTATAAAGCAAGCTGTAAAAAAGTCCTTCTACCTACTTCTACATGTGCGATCTTAGAGAAGGAAAAGACAAAGGAAAACCTACATGAAAAGAATCACGATTTCTTTTTCAAGGAGCAATTTCCAACTGTCCATTTGTTATTCCTCTGATATTTATTTCTTTCCTTGCCTCAGTTCTTCTGGTGTTTCGTGATCAAATGGCGTGGCCTCGTGTAAAATGACCCCGCCGTGAAGACTGCTATATATTACTCAAACATCTGTGTCAAAACAAAACCCAATAAACATCTTGGGATATATTTAATATAGCAAAATTTTCGCCTAGCATCGTATTTTCCTCTTTGCAGAGAGCTTAAAATAACCTTGAAGTATTTATTCTGAGGCCCCTAAATAAAGTTGCTTTGAGGAGTCCTCATTTCTGTGAAGTAAGACCGGTATATTTACGTGGCCGACATATAAACAGTTTAGAATTATTACCTTTTAGCTTTTTCACTGCACATTCCCGCAATTTTCCATCCATCCGTACCAAACCTTTGTAAGCTTCTCCAAAAGCGCCTTCCCCTAACTTCTCTTGAAGAGTAATATCTGATCTACGAATCTCAACCCAATCTCCGCGCATCCAAAGCTCCGTCTATAAAAATAAGGTTTCTTTAATTGACATTTAAGTTTCTTTAATTTTCAACAGTTTAAACTAAATGGAAAAGAAACAAGCAACTTAGGAAATAGTGCGTTTTCTTTGCAGTTGCATTAATAAATATCAAGATGCACACATTTGATTGACAAGTTGCCGAAGATAAGTATGTCACGTCTACTGACCTCATCTTGCTCAGGAATCGTTTTACAGGTTGGTTTGAACTTGAGGCAAACAACCACGATAAACAAAGCAGCTAATGTCAGAGGTAACACGATGATCAGGATTAAATTCCTGATGAATCTGTCTGTAAACAGGAAAATTGAATAAAGGGTTACGTCACAGTCTTGTTGGTAATACTTGACTATTCCTAGCTTTGAATGATAAATGTGGCCGTATACGTGAATGGTGAGCCCTGTCATTGAGAGAGTTCAAGTGTCAGCCACCGCGCCTAGACAATAATAGTACCTTTTCTCAATCATTTTAATGTTTCTTAGACGATTTAACACCAGCGATAACACTTACCTGGCAGTGTTCCTTTGGTTAGCAAAATACCATCTGACCGTCCATATCTGTTGTTGCTTGGTAATCGAATGGTGTACTCTGTGGAAGGTTCTAGAGCCTTTAAAGTCATTCTTGTCTGATCGTACGGCAGCGTCTTCACTATTGCGAAGTTCTCGGAGGCTGATGTTTTTCTTTCTATAGTATAATTGTGTATCTGGTAAAAGCTGCCATGCTTTGGTTGATCCCAGGCAAGCACGATGTACCGAGTCTGTACATTGGTCACTGTCAAGCCTTTAGGAGGCGGCGGTTTTTCTTGATGTTTAAATAAGCAAACAAAGCATGAAGTCAATAGAGTGTCACTGAAATTGTGTGCAGTTAGTACAGAGAGTACATTCTACTGCCAGGTGTGTAACAATGTAATTTGGCCAAAGAAATTTTCTTTCTTTCAAAGATTTAGGTAAAGCTTACGTGCTGGCCACGTAATATTTTAACTCTCTTTAAATGCTATTCTAGTTTATTGCAGGTAACAAAGTAATTACAGTGTAGAAGACGTTTCATTTCCAGAAACGCCAAACTATGGCCAAAAAAGTCATATTTCATTTAAAGAGTAAGGTAAACATACACTTGACTATGTCTTCTGTTACATGAGTGGATCCAGTATAGTATACTCTCCTTGGATGCCACTCTACTGTATTGTTTGTAGCCTACCAGTATCTGAAAACGTATCTTGCTGCAGAAAACATTTGAAGGACATCACTGCTGAGTTGCGTTTGCTCACCAAGAACTACGATGGCAGTAACATCAAGTCTTTTCCCTATTGAAGAATCCAGTCCATCGATTAACTGCTCAATGGCTTCACCTTTTTTGGTCGTGTTTGTATTCATGGTGGCGACGACCCTGACGTCTGCTTTCACGCTTCCATGACTAAAACGAAAAAGCACGCATTTCCCTAACTACTGTCCTTTGATGGACTGAAGTAACTTGGTGAAAAAAGGATAACTTATTCATGACATGACGTCTTACTGTTCCATCGTGTAAACTGTAACGACATTCGTAGACGCTTCACTCAATATCTGCATTATCGAGTTATGATCGAAGTGTCCCAGAAAGATTGATTAAAAACTCCTTGTGGGAGATTTTTGGAGGCAAGTGGGGTGGCAGATGGTCAGATGGTGTTGTCGCTGCTGGTCATTCAATGAAAGTGATATGGTCAACATACCTGAACCGCAGAATTTCCACGTCATATATCTTTACGACTGTGGATTTATTAAAATGGTGCTTTATCTACAAGGAAAGGGGAAAAACGTTGAGCAGTTACGAGTTTGTAACAGTAGAAATAGCGGTTTGTATATAGTTACTAAAAATGTACGGCTGTGTAGAGATCTAAAGCACTCGTCAATAACATGCACATTTGAAGGACCTTAGAGAAGTTTGATGCTACTGAACGGGAATTCAACCTTAATACGCATTATGTACATTACGCAACATTTCGTTTAAACAGGTCTTCCCTTAAACTAATGCACATATGAGCCACTCCTTAGGAATGGAGTTTATCGTACCGAAGTCTTGATGTTTTTTTCCATCGCCACGAAGTTGCTGCTGCTACGATCCAAAAGATCACTACTGAAATCTGCATCGATTACCAACTGCAGATTTACATCAATACTTCCTTCACCTAAAAAATGAGACAAAAATTAATAATAAAGAAACAAAAAACATTTATTACACGAAATTATCAACCGGTGAACTTGAACACGTCATGGTATTGTAAAAAATGGCTCGGCAAGGCTCGTGAAGATAGGAAGTTTCAGACTTAACATAATCACAGATAATCTACAGTGGAGAGAGAGAGAGAGCGATCATTTCCGACTTACCATATGACAAAGTTTTTATGACAACGATCTTGCTCGTTGGCCCATGTCCAATTTCGTTAAATCCGTTTATTTCAATCTCGTATTTCGTCTGTGCAACAAGATTGAGAACAACAATCTCTGTCATGTTGCTTGCAGTATTTGCTTCTTCATACAGCGGAGAGCCAAGGCGTCTGTATCTCACTCGATAGCCCAGCAGTTGTTCTTTGTGGCGGGATGGAGGCAAGCCATTCCAGGAAATGTGAATTGCAGTGGAATTAAGAGGATAACCTGTTATGAACGTAGGGGCCTCTTCAGGAACTGTTGAGACAAAAGTATCCAAAAGTGCTTTTTTTTTAGTTGCCAACACGTTTTTATCGTAAATTAAGGTCTAAACACAGTCGGCAGGTGTCAATACTTGGAAATACCTTTGGACAGTGTCTTGTCTTGCACACTGAAAGGCGTTTCTTCGATAGGCATTTGACGATGAAAATAAACGATAATAAAAACGAACGACGTTTATATAGGTTATTAATCTAAACAAGAGAATGTTAAACGTGATAAAAAGGGATAAAACGTGTTGATACTAAACGTTACGGAATTAAAAAAGGTAATAAAAAAAACTCCGCGTTGTATAAGTTTGGATGGATTAAGTGTCTTTTGTCGCAATAATTTGGAGAACAAAACATCTTAGTCATCCAATTCAAAGGCTTTGAAACAACAGAGACATTGTACTAGAACATTTGATGATTCAAACCTTTTGTGTGTCGTTACACTTCGCTTTACTTCTTTTCGTCCTCGGCAAGTTCGTGATACTTATACTGATTTTCCTTGTTCCCGCAATCTTACAATCATTTTTTGAGGAAACTTGGCTTTAAATGAGGATTAAAATACATTACAAGGTTGCCAGTAACATCAACAATTTTCGCATTAGTATGCTTGCTCTGTAGCTTTTGTTCCGGTTCATGCCTCATTGGCTGTATATGTAAGACATAAGAAGTTGGTGAGGAATTCGTAAATACATGGAAAAATACATAATAGTAATTGTTTGGACATTAAAATATTCTCGCAGACTAATTGTTTTTCTTTTTTCCTCCACCTCACTGGATCGAGTTCAATATACCTCTTGGAGGACATTTAGTTACGTTGCAATATTCCCATCGAACTTTAGGGTCAGTGGTATAACACCAAGGTCCATCTGGGGCACTGCTATCTGGATTACGACGCATGTTGAAGTCATTATGTTTATTTGTGACATCTTGAGGAATACGCCAATGACGATGAGGACATTGTGAGTTCCACGCCTGACAGGTGCAACCAGATCGGGTGATGTTTACATTGCCACGGTACCCAACACCAATGCCATAGAAACAATCTACAATAAATTGTACTTGTGCAATTAGTTATAGAGCCAAATTAATCGTGTGAATCTGGGAATTTAAGTTCTGAATGGTGAAAAGCTTTTTACTTTGCAAAACAGAAAAGTCAAAGGTTTTCTCTTTCTTCAGTTTAGAACTGGATCACAATGGCACCATCGAGATTAAACAGTTTTTAAACTGTTACAAAAAGCTACCGACCATATCGTCAAGAAGGAGGAAAATATACGGCGGTGAATATAACATGAATTTTGTATTTCTTATAAATGAGGAGTTTTTATGTAGTTACTTAACGTATTTATTACACGCAATTTGAATTGTATGAAAAGAAAAAACGGCCATCTTAGGAAGGGACTTCTTGGTATGAACCTTACCACAACATATTAATGTTTCTTTGCTTGAAAATTGATGTTTCATTCGTTTTTCAAAACTGAGATAAGAGACAAATTGTGTGTTATGAAACTCATAATATATGAACATGATTTCAAACTTGAGCGTGTTCACGAAAGGTCGATGACGTCAGTGAAGTTCATCTCAAGTGTAATATTTACGGGTTTTATTAATGCCAATGTAAAATTATACCAATTAAAACTTAAAGGACAGACCTGTGCTTCTTGTATCATCACCTGTGGAAAATCGGGGAAAACAAGGTTATTCCTTTATCACTGTTAAGCAAATAAATTATTGAAAAATAGAAAAAAATCCGTGTTTAATATTTAACAAATGAAGAAGCCTCGACTGTGCTCTGTTCTGTTGCAAAGCACGCAGGAAGCGGTATAGCACGAAAGAAGTGTAGGGGGAAACACAAGACGAAGTCGAGTGTTTCTGCCTACTTCTTGAGTGCCCTACCACTTCCTAAGTGCTTTACAACAGAACAGAGCACAGTTGAGGGTTTTCTATTCGTTTATGATGAAGAATCCATTTATTTCCCCGTGCATTCGGCTAATTCTTTCAAACCAAACTTTATTTTCTGAAATAGTGAAGGTGGCTTAAGCTCAGAAGGCACACTAAAATAGACTCTTCAATTAACTAGATGTATTCAGTGTATCTATCGGTTGAAGAAGTACATGTAGAAGTAGCTTCATTCAAATGTGGGAAAATGGAAAATTCGCTGTCGTGGCTCACAGTCTGTAAATACGAGGATTTAAATCAATTCACGTCACGTTATTTCACAGAGGACACAGTCTGAGAAATATAGCAGGATTTAGAACTTGACAATAACGTTTACGCTATTCAAAGCTGTGAATTAATGAAAACTCTACAATCGCGCCAAAGAGCCGCAAAGTAAAGTTAAGTAAAGTGCTGTTGGGTAGCGTCTTTTGTTTGGTAACCTTCGTAACAAAAGGTGCTAATTATCAACATCTTACTCCACTTGCTATGTTGCTATGTCTATGCCCTTAGCTTAACCTAGATATAAGCACCTGATATTGGATAGTATTGGTAGCATTCAGGAGCATCTCCACCATTAGCAACGTCATAAAAGCTACCGTTGATTATGTCTTGGTCGAAAACTGGGGCGGTCTTTGCTGCATCTCTGATTAAAATCATTTCTTTCTTACACGACTCTTTATCCATATAATCGTATGTTCTGCGACAAATCTTACGAGCACGAGGCTTGTCCGTTGAAATATCGCACAGCGGGTAATGATAACGACAATACAAATCTCTCATAAGTGGTTTGCACTCATCCGTTATTTCAAGGATGCTTAAGTAACTTTCAAATGTGGAGGTCCAATATTCACCGTAACTCAAAGTACCACTATCCCCAAACACGTATAAACTAGTAATTATATCCTTGTAGAAACTTCCTTTATTGTAGCTGTAATATATGCAGGAAGCATTCCTTGCAGAGGCGTTTACTGGAGGTAGTGCTTGCACGCAGCTGAAAAACGAACAAAACAGACATCAACAACAAATAGTAGACATTAACTGGTGTATTAATCCCGTTGCTAGTACTAACGAATTCAAACTTGGCTAAAGTTAAGTTTTTCTTAGAACAATTAACTGTGTAATACGTTTGTTCGCGTTCACGTAACTCACCTTGAATTAGTGTCCAGTTGTGTTAAGTTATTCCCTGGCGATAAATCAGAGAGAGTTAGTTTTGATCTGGAAATGAATCATCGTAAAATTCGTGACAGTTTATACAAACATTATTCTGGGCATTTTGTTTCTGTAAGCAGGACTGCTGTGTGCCAACAGTATAACGAAAAAGTTAAAAACATTACTTAAGGCCTTTTTTACCTTTTCGGAGAAGAGTGGTCAGAAGTTGGCCAGCACTGCTCTGCTTCCTGTAGCACAGGGATGTTATTTATACCGCCGGTTCTCCGGATAGCCTTTTTCTAAGTTGTGTGTACATATATACATACATAATACATACATACACCCATACATAAACTTTTTTACTGTGTCAAAATATTTAGCCCATGGGGAAGCACGCTTCTACTAATTGGGACACCCAATATTATTTAAAACCTACTAACTATATATTGTCTAATATTGTTTAATGAAGCCATAGAAATGCATGTTGTGTTTTACAGATACGTAATAGATATTCCAAAAACAAAATCACCTACCACAATGAGCCAAATTAATGCACAAGACAAGAAGAATGCCAAGAACTTGAACTGCTTCCATGTGTCAATGTTTGTCACACAAGCGAGTCAATCTGGCGAAAAGGAACAAAGAGCATTACCACCATATATAGTAGGGAAAAGATATTCAAGAAAATTTCTACAAGAGGCTTATAACGAAAGACTGTTGGCAAATTGAAATTGAATTAGGGGAAAAAAAGAATTTTCGCACATTGCCCAATAGCGCAGCGCTTTAATATCAGCGTGTTATTCGTGCATAATGCTACTATGCTGAGCAAACACAACGATTTGGAACTGCGCCAGAACTTGATCATAGTTAACTATGACTTGATAGAGGGTTTAAAATTCGTGTCATTAATTAGATGACTTAAAGAAGACTATGGGCTTGTGTTTAGTTTCCATCAGAGGTATGAAAGTGTAAGATGATTCTGTTCCCGAATTGTTCAGTTTCAGAGCATTGTTTGACATATCTTGGGTCCCTATCTTAATATTATGTTATTACCCTAGACTAAATGCAAATGCTTTGCCGAAAGATTCCTTTGAAAATCTTTTACAAACTACGCATTCGTCTGACCCTAGCTTTGGATGATTTTCATTGAAATCCTAATTAAGATTTGTTGTAAAAAAGACAGTATAAAGAGCAATTCTTCCTGATGAAAGTGAGAGATCATCGCATGCATCTACTCGACATCATCGTATGCATCCATTTTAAACTAGATAGACTGGTGAGTTCAGTAACGTGAACACCGAAACATCGAGAAAAACTCCATTGATTACCTTTTCAGTTGAATGGTGTTTATCCCACAACGCTCTGGCTGTAAATGTAAGGTCCGTTACTAATGAAACAAAATTCGCTGTTCTCGCAGCCAGGTTTCGGTGGGAGAGATGAAAAGAAGTTGAAGTAATCGCATACATAGCACAAACAAATGTCTATAGTTATGTCAAGCGTGACGTTGACCTTTACAAACTGGGCCGGTGCGCAGAGGCGGAAATTAGGAAGTAAAATAATTTGCACACTGTATTTGTGAGTTGCATGTAAACTTGGAAAGTTTTAGTTTCGCAAAGTCAGGAATTTTATCACATCCCAGGATAACTTTCAATTGTAGCATTATTATTTAGCAGTAAGAGTTACATTTCCATTTAAAACTGAAAATTATCAACGTAAAGGACACCGACATTTCATCACTTTACCAACAAAAGCCCTCTGAGAGGACATGTGGTTACTGGAGAGTGAAAAACCACAATGGTACAGAAAAGACTTGCGGAGTTTTAGTTTTATTGCAAAATGTTTGTTTTGAAATGTAAAATGCATGACACATATGCTCGATGCGAGGATGGGAAGGCCAGGTGCCCGTTTCTCGAAAACCCTGGAAACTTTTCGGGCCCGTAAAGCCATTTTTAGTCCATCTGTAACTAAAAACGGAGAAGTGTATACGCCTGAAATTTCTTGTTTGAAGGGAACCTCTCTTCGTATTCAGAATAGTACGCTGGACAAAACTGTTCTGGATCGACGTTTTACAGCAAAAAATTAAAATAAACATAGTGACACAAATAATTTTGTGATTGTCTTAAACTTTACTAAATTCCACACATGGAAACTTATTTTTATATGGACCACGCAAAGAAGGCTTGCGTTACACCTTGTCCAAATTTGGTAACTGAGTCACAAAAGTATTCAAAATTACGTGACTTCTGAGAAAAATGAGTCATATTTGGAGTGTTGTTTTGCAAAGAAACTCTTCACGTGTTGGTGGATTTTTTTTGCCACGATTTTGACAAGAAAGCATGAGAAAGACTTACAACTTATTTGCCCAGTGAAATGCAATATGATCTTAGAACTCTGTAGTCTTGAAACTGTTCTTGCCACTAGATCGGTCTTGCGCCTGTTTTGAAGATGGCTGTCTTTTATCGCGCTTCGTACAAGCCACAATTGCACAAAATACAGCTGTGTTAAGGCGTTGTTAGCCAAGAACATCAGGCAGTGCTATTTGTGCTTTTAGGAAAGTTTAAGGACCAGTTTCTGGGCCCATCCACCAGAAGCTTGCCATTTTCTCGGATTTTCTTGCATAACAGCTTGAAATAACTTCGTTTGGTTTGCTTTGTGGCCCTTCAGTAATAGCATCACAACGTGAATCTTTAATTCTCTGAACCGCTGATGTATCACAGGACTATAGTGCTGTTTAAATGGATTATCGCTCCTTCCTCATGCCATCTCGTCGAATTCATGAAAATATCCACAAACGCGCAACGATGTTCTTCGCACAACAGCACAGGTCTAACACTACGATGTCGATGTAAACCTTACCAATTGTTATCTTAGAAATCGCGCAATTTTCCGTACTTTTGTGATTCAGTCCGCAAATTTAGATACGCTGTAACGCAAGCCTTCCTTGCGTGGTCTACATGAAAATAATTTTCCATGTGTGGAATTTAATAAGGTTTAAGACAATCAAAAAATTATTTGCATCGCCTTGCTTGTTTTAATTTTTTGTTGTAAAACGTCGATTCAGAACAGTTTTGTTCAGCGTGCTATTCTGAATATGAAGAGAAGTTTGTCCAGCTCTGTAATCGTCAGGTTCGAGATTTTGCTATGGCTTTACGGGCCCGAAAAGTTTCCGGGGCTTTCGAGAAACGGGCCCCAGGACGGGAACGGCAGCGGACACGGGAAACTTTCGCTAGTCCCGTCGTGTCGCCAAAGATGAAACGCTGTTCCAAAAACGCGGAGTGCGGAGTGCGGAGTGCGGAGTGCGGAGTGCGGAGTGCGGAGTGCGGAGTGCGGAGTGCGGAGTGCGGAGTGCGGAGTGCGGAGTGCGGAGTGCGGAGTGCGGAGTGCGGAGTGCGGAGTGCGGAGTGCGGAGTGCGGAGTGCGGAGTGCGGAGTGCGGAGTGCGGAGTGCGGAGTGCGGAGTGCGGAGTGCGGAGTGCGGAGTGCGGAGTGCGGAGTGCGGAGTGCGGAGTGCGGAGTGCGGAGTGCGGAGTGCGGAGTGCGGAGTGCAGAGTGCAGAGTGCTGAGTCTAAAAAAAAAATTTCAAAAGAAATTTCAAAAAAAATAGAAATAAAAAATATAAAAGTGAATTAAAAGAATAATCAAGTACATAAATAAACTAGAAATAGAAATTTAAGAAATAAAGATAATAATTATTAAAAAATTCACACCTCCTGAGGTGGACTGTTCATATCGCGTATATCTCATTAAGTCCAAATGGTATATTCAACTCACGATTTTCATAGTTAGCAGTTCACTTTTGGCTGTTCCGAAAACGAGGAGTGCGGAGTGTAAAATAATAATAATAATAATAAAAAAACAAAAATTAAAACAAAATAGAACTAAAATAATAATAATAATAATAATAATAATAATAATAATAATAATAATAAATATAAATAAAATACAAAATAGAAATTTAAGAAATAAAAATAATAATTATTAAAAAATTCACACCCCTCTGAGGTGGACTGTTCACATCGCGTATAATTCATGGATCCAAATGGTATATTCAACTCACGATTTTCATAGTTAGCAGTTCACTTTTGGCTGTTCCGAAAACGAGGAGTGCGGAGTGTGGATTGTGGAGTGTAAAAAAAAAATAAAATAAAAAAACAAAAATTAAAACAAAATAGAACTAAAATAATAATAACGATAATAATAATAAATATAAATAAAATACAAAATAAAAATAATAATTATTAAAAAATTCACACCCCCCTGAGGTGGACTGTTCATATCGCGTATAATTCATGGATCCAAATGGTATATTCAACTCAAGATTTTCATAGTTAGCAGTTCACTTTTAGGAAAGCCCGACCGAACAAAAAGAGGGCTGAGAGTGCTCTGCTCTGAAACGAAATTAAAACGTATAAAATGACGTTTCGCCATTTCGTCTCACGTAGTTTCGAGAAAATTGATTCGGCTGTCCACGCATCGCGCTAGCTAGCATCCTCGGAAGAACTGGGTACCATTTCTAAAAATAACTTAAGAGGGA
The DNA here is from genome assembly GCF_042242905.1 of Orbicella faveolata. Classification (NCBI taxonomy): domain Eukaryota; kingdom Metazoa; phylum Cnidaria; class Anthozoa; order Scleractinia; family Merulinidae; genus Orbicella; species Orbicella faveolata. The sequence continues at coordinate 23,011,718 of NW_028301563.1, forward strand.
TTACCTTAGTTAGAGGACCTATATGGGGGATTCACTCTCTTACCTTGATAATCTCTTGATCGTAGTCATTAGTAAAATCAAAAGCTTATAAAAGAAACAGTTAGTTCTTCCTCGTGCAAAAATTTTCAGAAAATTTTAAAACGGCTCTTTTCAGAGCTACCACAAAAACAAAAGTCTTGGTCTTTGTTTGCTTTGATTCTTTTGCAATTGTTTTGTTGATGGAAATAATATATATAGGGCTTTCCACAAGATGTTCGACATTTTTTTTAGCTTTTTTGGCAACTTTTCGTATTTCGAGCAACTCTTTTTCGTTTTGAACAACTTTTGTTTCGAGCAACTTTTTCAAATATATGATCTTTCATATAATATGGGAGGAAAAACACAAATAAACTACAAGTTCGTTGGGACGAACTTGTAGTTTATTTGTGTTTTTCCTCCCACATTACATTCTTCGCTCTACTCACTGCACTGTTTTACGGAAATCAAATTTTACACTTTATGATCTTTCATATATTCATTTGCATTCGTCATCATCTACTTGATGATGGCTTGATAGCTCAGTTGGTAGAGCACTGCACCGGTATCGCAGAGGTCATGAGTTCGAATCCCGTTCAGGCCTGAATTTTTTTTTTAGGCTTTAATTTCTCAACTGCTTAAGTTGTGTGTATAACTGCAATGATCAATCATATATTATGTCTATGTTTTTGCATTTTCTGTCCAATTTCTAGTTTTCTATCAATTCTGAGAAATCGGAGCAGCTTTAAGTTCTTAAGTTGGCCTTAATTGTTTCCTTATTTCACCGTGTTTTTGTATGCAATTATAAATTTCCTGTGAAAAAGGAGCCAGATCTCCCCTCCCCTCTGGGGCAGATGATGGGTGCAAGATGCATGCTGCCGGGCTGCTAGGTCAACGGACGAAGATTCACACTCGTCTGACTCGAGTGTCTCAGGTGAAGAATTTTTGCAAGATTAATATTGATGCGTAGTCTTAAATTAAGGACAAAGTTATTTAGCAACGCTGGTTACGCCGCAAAATTGCACAATAAAAGCTTAGATATCTTACTTTTGTCGTACAATTTGCATATTTTTGCAGCAGACCAAATAAAGGAAAAGAGCAACAAAATTTTTTGTTTGTTTGTTTTTTTGGAGCAACTTTTGAGCAACTTTCGTTACAAAAAGCTACCTTTGACCTTTTTTGAGCAACTTTTGAGCAACTTTCTGAGAAATTGCGGGCAACATAGCTTGTGGAGAGCCCTAAAATAATATTCATATTGTGGATTTCCACGATACACATTTAAACGATATGTGACTTTATCCTTATATCATTTGACCCCCCCCCCCCCGGCCCGTACGCCTATGGAAATTCGCAATTTTTTCACTTCAGTAGAGACATCAAATTAAAAGGAACGAATTTTAAAAATTAAAGTAGTTATTTTTCATTAAAACTCGCGTTTTAAAGGTGAAGATCGATCAAAAGAACCTGAGCAAATCTTGCGGTATTGGCGGCCTCGCTTCGCGAGATCCGGAACCGATGAAATTACGGTTACTTCCAGTAACGACAAAAAATAAGTCATGATAGATCATTTTATACAGCCCTTGTGGCAAATGGCTGAAATGAAATGAAGAACATGACGCATTAAGAAACTGGACAACTTTGAAACTAAGGGACTTAGAAGGTGTTACTATTCATTGGACGAGTGTTAATATTGACACATACATTACACCTGCATTTCCAGCCATGATTTCAACTTTTCAACGAAACCTACTATTCTTCAAAAGCCTTTATTTTATTCTATTACTGCAGTAACAATTGTGTCCCAGTTCATCTGCGTAAACATTGGTGTCAATCCGATGTTGATCTCAAAGAAATTTATATTTATGTTTTTGTTACTCTGTTGAAAAGAACAAATGTCCAAGAATAAAATAATAAATGGAAGAAACGCAAGGTGTTGCTTGGATGCAGAAAAGAAACCCCAGGGAAATATACAAGAAATGAAAATTAAAGGAGAAACGAGAGGAAATTTGCAATTTATTGCATGCGTTAGGATCATACACTAATTTTCCGGTATCTTTTGGGTCGATGGTCGGGTCAAGTTCTGGCTTCAATGAGTAAATAAATTAGTGAATAACAGAGAACATTGTGTATTTACAAATACGATTAAATAAAGGATATTTTATAAAAATGGTGAACGCCTTAAGACTTAAAAGCTTTTTCTTTGATGAGATATTTTGCCCTGATTGCTTTCAATTATTTCTCATGAATATCAACATGAGCCTCTCAAGTATTCCATCCATATTGTTAAACCTTTTTCTCAATAAAATAGAGGTAATGTTCAGCTCAAAGTTGTGATAAATTTTTTATTTTCTTTTTTTCTTTATGATCAATTGATGAGTACATGTCATAAACAATTCTATATTGTTGCATTTAAACTAACGCAATATTATTCCAGCTTTTCCATGTTGATTTTCTAGGCTAATGTTAAACAATAATTCGAATAACAGCTTTGCAAACGAATTGTTAGCAGAAGGATTGATAGTCCGCTGTCTTAGGGAAATATACTCCGGACTTCAGTATCATTTATACCGTGTTGTACCAAAGCGATGGACTGCGCTAGAGTGATCCAACTTTCCTTGGTAATTGCATTTGCAATTTTTATAAGCCCAACTCAGGGTTTGATATGCAACGGAATGGCTGAGTTCTGTGATTTAAGAATCAACCAAGCTACCTTTGCAGGAACGCACAATTCTGGTGCAGGCTTTGACGGGATCCTTTACTATCACACAAAGATCGGACTAAGTTTTCCGGCGGGAAGCTGCTGGTATAGAAGCCAGGGACAAAGTATCACCAAACAGCTTGATAATGGCATCCGGTACTTTGATATTGACACGTGTTTTGTGGACTCAGGAAGATGGGAGCATGGTCCTTGGACATGCCACAGCGGAGCTTACGGTGGACCGATTAGAAAAATGCTGCACCAGATAGATGAATGGATGCGAAGAAATCCTACTGAAGTTGTCATTATCAAGTTTGGTAGAGACACGGTGAAGTCGAAAGCCCAAAAGATCGGAAACGAAATTCTTAAACAGGTAAAGACTGGAAAAATTAGTCGATTGTGGCTCGTTTTATCCTTTTAGCTTGTATCAATCGATTTCATACACCTTTATGTGTACGGCTACCAGACGAGCCAAAACCTTTCGAAAATCAACCCAAGCTCAGCAATTATACACGCTCAATAAGCCAGAGATAACCTATTGCTTTTGTATCACTCGTCACACTCGTTTTGACCAATGTTGCTTTGAAGTGAATAATTGACACTTTCAGTAAACGTCCAAAAAGAAACACAATTTCAAATTAACTTTTAGCTTTTCTTTTTACCAAGAAAAGAGTATCGCATACAAACTGACCATTGAGAGCCGGTTCTAGAGAGACAATATCATGCCCTCCTTTTTGTCAAAGTCAATTAGCTTATGCAATGAGTATATTGATGAGGTCAGTTATGTTCTGCTTACTATCCACAAGACATCATAGTCTCTTGCTATCTAGCTATACTTGTGCTAATTAAGAACACTTAAGGTTATTCCCCAGTATTGCATTGCGTATCCCTACTGCGCATAATTTCACGTGTGATTAGCGCGCGCGCAGTAAAAAATGGCGGCTTTTTCTTTACAGTTGGACCTTGCCATAGAGGTAAATCGTCATTTTCTCGCAACCGAGTATGGTGACCTATCATTTTTTTCTGCCTTTTTGACCAATGTTGCTTTGAAGTGAATAATTGACACTTTCAGTAAACGTCCAAAAAGAAACACAATTTCAAATTAACTTTTAGCTTTTCTTTTTACCAAGAAAAGAGTATCGCATACAAACTGACCATTGAGAGCCGGTTCTAGAGAGACAATATCATGCCCTCCTTTTTGTCAAAGTCAATTAGCTTATCTCCTATATCGCACCTGAAAATTATGCCTATCTTCGCAGATGAAGAACTTATGGGAGCCAACAAAAGAGAAAACAAGTTTGAAACAGCTCTCTCTAAATGACTATCGCAGACAATCCTGGAAGTGGCCGACATTAGGTGAAGCGATTACTACTAATCAACGAATATTTCTGTTCATGGACCACCGTCTTATTGGTGACAACTACTACAAGTATCGCTGGGTTTACTACACAAATTATGAAATTTCGTTGTCGTGGACACCAATGAACCTGATTGAGTCTGCTGGGTGTAGCAAATTAGTAGATGCTATCCAGAAGCGATGTGCTGACTCGTATTACTTTGATTTCATGGAAATGGACTTGTTTTTAACTTGGAGGCTGTGCGTGAAACATCTTGCGGACTGGTGCAATGAGTATATTGATGAGGTCAGTTATGTTCTGCTTACTATCCACAAGACATCATAGTCTCTTGCTATCTAGCTATACTTGTGCTAATTAAGGACACTTAAGGTTATTCCCCAGTATTGCATTGCGCATCCCTACTGCGCATAATTTCACGTGTGATTAGCGCGCGCGCAGTAAAAAATGGCGGCTTTTTCTTTACAGTTGGACCTTGCCATAGAGGTAAATCGTCATTTTCTCGCAACCGAGTATGGTGACCTATCATTTTTTTCTGCTGTTTTGATTTGAGTAATAAATTTCTCTGTGTAAAATAAATATGGACCAATTCTCAGTGTAGAACAAAAAGCAATCGCCGGAAACGTGAGTTTAGCAAGCAATCGTGACTACAGTCATGGTGCTATTATAAGGATTTATATGGGTATAAACAAGGTGCTGTTGCTCCAAAACGAACATGGGGACCCCTCATTTTTATTTCAAAATTTAAGTTCCTATAATATAAACAATCAATAGGCAAAGTTTGACAAAAATCTCAGTGCAGGTTCTATTTCAGTGGAATGACTTTAAGGCCTAATGGGGATTCTCTATAAGTAACCTGGAGTTGCAACCTGCTAGTAAGCCTATTACGGTACTCCGTTAGCCTAATTGGCTGTAGTTAGGGAGATTGACAAATTTTCTCAGCTTTATAAGCAGTCGAAAGTCAACCTTAGAATGATAAGCTTTACTGCAGTTAAGGATTTATTATGATGCCATAAAGAACACTATTTCTTGCGGATCAGAGGGTAATTCTGAGCGGACACGAAGGCTTATCTTGCCCATTTGGCAACCAATCAAAACGTCAGATTTAGATCACCTTGCTCGCTGCGGGTTTGGGCATATTATTAATTACGTGAACAGCTTAATTTTTTCAAATGGTGTGCACCTCGTTGTCGAAAAGCCTTTTGTTGAAAATTTGACGAAATTTCTTTTCCGCTTCAAACTCTAGCATAAGAAATATTATAAGCATTTCAAGGTTCTTCGCTTTACACATCGATCGAGTCTGCAGCCAGTGGGGCTTAGGTGCATCATGGGAAGAATATTTCATTTGTGGTGTCTTGGTTCCCCCAGCTAAAGAGACCTGATAAGCTCTGGATCTAGAGTAAATCATGAGTCGCAAGATTGTCATGACCACAGAACTGACGCTATTAGCCGCCTTAACTAGCCTTATGTTTCTCTTTTAGGCAACAAAGAAGTGCTTTGATGAAAGGTCATCTCGAGGTAGAGCAACCGCAAATTTCATAGTGGTGGACTGGGCTGGGCGAACTCACGGCGTTAACAAGATAGGCGAGGTTGCTAAGCGGAGAAATGTGCAAAATGTTAAATTTTTCACGAAACAAGAGATTAATATTATATATATTAATTAAGGGTTATATTAATATTATATTATAATATTAATATAACCCTTAGTATGAGAGGCAAACAAAAAGATCAATAAAATGTCTTGATGAATACTGTCTTGGGTGGAAGTAGTAGTTGTGCACCCTCTATGATCTTTCCAGTCTACCTTCCGATAATTAAATCACTGGAAAATCATAATGAATTAATGTATAAATAAAGGATTAAATGCGCGTGCAAAAGCTAAATATTTATCTAAGTTTTTCAGGTCGCTTTCGTGAAAGATAAACCCAAATTGTCTTCCAAATATGAAGGGAAAGAAATTTTTCTACTCCACAACAAACTGTCTTCTTTTTTTTTTTTTTTGGCAAACTTTAAAACTAACTTGTCAGAGGTCCATCTTAGCCGTCTGTGTTGCCAAATTCGGACCACTCAGGTGACCAGTCAGGATAGACTTTTTTTAGCTTGGGCGGTTTTCCATTGCAGACCACTTGATATTCTCCAGAGAACTGCTCTTTTATCCATCCAAAAAATTATTCATTCATACACATGCGACTAATTGAAAATTTGAAAGCAAGAATTCTCATGGTCTGAAATGGGGCAACAAACCAACCAAGCTTAAGAGGTCTATTCTTCTTCATCTCGGGCCAGTTTGTAATATAATAATTAGCGCGCACTTTCTTACATTATTTTTCTATATATTTGAAAAAGCTACTGGCCTTGAGGGTGTTTGGGGTAGAGCGTGAACGACCCTCCACTTTTCTATAAGGCAGCAATAAACCTGTGAACGTCAGTTTACAATTTGTACCTGTCATTCTTCAGTGATTCCTGTGCATTTTGGAATTCAATATGGAATCAGTGATACGTTATCTAGGGAAGTTACATGTCATCATCATCATTAGTCCTGGCTCTCCTCTGAGAGAATAAGGCCATTGACTTGTCTCCTCCAATCTGCTCTGTCCCTCGCAGCGGCAACAGCCTCATTCCTAGTGGCAAAATCCGTCTTCTGCCTCTCTCCCTCCACAGCTTACCTTGGCCGAAGTTATATGTAGCTATATATTAAATATGCTCTATATGATACTCAATAGTCCTCTTCCTCATCCTCATCCTCATCATCATCATCATCATCATCATTATCATCATCGCCATCGCCATCGCCATCGCCATGGCCATCGCCATGGCCATCACCATCACCATCACCATCACCAGATGTTTGTACACTTGGGTGTACAAATAAGCTTCCACCTATTATACAAGCGTTCATAAAATTCCCCACTTTGCGAAACTACAACTTTTCGACTTTGCATGCGACAAAAGCTATGAAATTTAGAGACGTTTGTGTTGTTGGCTGCACAAATCAACTCCCCCTTCCCCCGCGATTATGCCAGCGTTCATAAAATCTCCGACTTTGCAAAACTATAGCCTTGCAATTTTACAAGCGACAAAAAGCTTGGAAATAAAGAGGTTTATATGGTTGGCTTCCCTCCAATGCACAAGCGTTCATAAAATTCCCGACTTTGTGAAACTAAGAACTTCTCAATTTTGCATGAGACCCAAATGCAGTGGCTATTTGCAAAAATTTTAGGGCCCTACTCTTTTCACTTCTCACCAGAATCGACGAAATTTCTCTTAATGACCAAAACAATTCAAATTCTTTGACTTCTTGATTTCCGCCTCTGCGCACAGGCCCAATTTGTAAAGGTCGACGTCACGCTTGACATAACTATAGACAGTATTTGTTTGTGCGATGTGCGCGACTACCTCAACTTGTTTTCATCTCTCCTACTGAAACCTGGCTGACAGCACACCAAATTTCGTAGATCAACGGACCTTGCATTGACAACTAAAGCGTTGTGGGATAAACAGGATTCAACTGAAAAGGTAATTAGTTGTTTCGGTGTTTACGTTACTGAACTCGCCAGTCCTTTAGTCTCCACAGTTTTAAACGGATAAAATATAAGAAATAATGTACAAATTCATTTCTTTAAAGTACGTCTTTTTGTCGAGTAGATGCATGCATTGGTTTCTAAGTTTTGCTTGACAGAAGTGTTCTTTATATCGTCTTTTCTACAGCAAATCTCAATCAGGATTGCAATGAAAATCTTCCTAAGCTGGGGTCAGACGAATGAGTAGATTATAAAACCTCCAAAGGAATCTTTCAGCATAGCATTTGCACCTAGTCTAGTACAATAACATAATATACAGATAAGGACCCAAAATCCGAAATTTTACAATTCGGGAACAAAATTATCTTAAACTAACGGAAACTAAATGCAAGCCCGTAGTTTTCTGAAAATAATTTAATTAGTGAAGTGAATTTTAAAACCATCACCAAATTCTGGCGCGCTTCCAAATTTTTGTCTTTGCGCAGAATTTTTAGCAATATGTGTGCGATAAAGCATCGCGATAAAAGGCGGTGTATGCTAATTGTTTTTCCTTCTAATTGACCTTGTGGTTGCTGACAGTCTTTCGAAATTACTGAATAGAAAAGGGAACGAATGGAACTTACATCACTGAACGAAGGGTTAGATAAAGTCAAAAATGCGACATGGACAGTAAAATAGACTTATTGTGTCACGATGGTCCAGTTTATAAGTACATTTGAACCGCTTTACAACATTATATGGCAAAACTGATTTCTGTCGACTCTGGGCAAATTTCTTCCATCTGATTATTGATATGCTTTCGTGTGTGTCCATTCGTGTGGACATTTTGGCACTTAATGCAAACAGGAAGCAAATTGAAATTTAGCACAGCTTCATCAAGGCCAAATCTGTATCGAGAAAATAAAGATGTTGTTGTTGTTGTTGTTGTTGTTGTTGTTGTTGTCTATTTCAAGGTATATTAAACAAAATGTTTTAGTGACGTTCATAAGCCTCTTGCAGAAAGTTTCTTGAAAGTATTTTCCTTACTATGCATCGCAGTATCGGTGTCTTGTGTTCTTTTTCGCCAGATTGACTCGCTTGTGTGACGAACCATTGACACATGGGAGCAGTTCAAGTTCTTGGCATTCTTCTTGTCTTGTGCATTAACTTGGCTCATTGTGGTAGATGGTTTTGTTTTTGGAATATTTACTGAGCATCTAAGAAATACCAAACGGTTTAATCAACCACACAACTTAGAAAGGTGCTGGCCGGAGAACCTTTGGCAGAATGCCATGCAATAGCATCCCTGTGCTACAGGAAGCAGAGAAATGCTGGCCAGCTTATGGCCTCTCTTCTCTGCTAAGGTCCAAAAGGCCTTAGGCTTAAGCAAGCTTTTATTAAGTTATACTGTTAAGCGACACAGCAGTTCCCGCTTGCAGAAACACAATTCCCAGGATAATGTTGCTTTAAAACTGGCACGAATTTCACAATGATTCATTTCCAGAGCGAGCTAATTTTTTCCTGTCTCTGATTTTTCACCGGGGAATAACTTTACACAAACGGACACTCATTCAAGGTGGGTTGCGTGAACGCGGACAAATGTATGACACATTTCAATGTTCTAAGAAAAAGGTCTCAACTTAAGCCATATTTGAATTGTTGACCACTGACATTGAGTCATGTCTTAACTATTTACTGCTGATGTTTTATTTTTCTTATTTCAGCTGCGTGCAGGCAATACCTCCCGTTAACGCTTCTGCAAAGAATTCTTCCTGCATATATTACACCTACAACATTAAAGGAGGTTTGTGCGAGGATATAATTACTAGTTTGTACGTGTTTGGTGATAGTGATACATTGAGGATAAGTGAAATGGATACCTCCAGATTTCGAGGTTATTTAGATGTCTTTGAAGTAACGGATGAGTGCAGACCGCTTATGAGAGATTTGTATTGCCGTTATCATTTCCCGCCGTGCGATATTTCAATGGACAAGCCTCGTGCCCGTAAAATTTGTCGCAGAACATGCGAGTATCTGGATCAAGAGTTGTGTGAGAAAGAAATGATTTTAATCAGAAAGGCAGCAGAGACCCCTGGATCCTTGTCAGCAGCTGGGCAAAACATGATCAACTGCAGCTTATATGACGTTGCTAATGGCGGAGATGCTCCTGAATGTTATCAATACTATCCAATATCGGGTGAGTATATCTAGGTTTACATAAGCATAAGCAAAAATAGGTACGCAGTGCGTACATGTAATATATGCATATTACGTTTTTAACAGTAATAAGTTTTGTAGTGATCCTTCGTCATTTTATTTGAAACATGAACTATGCATATATAAATATCAAACCAACTACTAAACGAATTTATTTAAAGACAGTGAGTCTTTAAAGAACAAGTTAAGAAGCTTGCTCAGATGACAGCTCAGATGGTATAAATATGGAATGATTTCTGTCTTGTTAAACCTTATCTTGCCAAATTATACTTGTTTGCACTGACAAGTCTGTTATGCTGAAAATGTGAAGTAGGCTAGGCCAATAAGTTGTAACCATTTCAGTGTCCTACAAGCAGAATAAAAGAGGGCATGAATTATAATCATTATAGTTTATTAGCAATTCTTTTATATCAAATGAGCTTTGACATTCCCTGCCAAACTTTCACTGAAGTGCAAGCTAATGTTAATTTCAGACACTTTCTATATGGCAATTTTCACAGAAGCAAAAAAGTTTGCCGAGTGCACTTTGACGGCAAGCTGTATAAAGAATCCCTTATTTGTAAGAACTTAGCCATAGCAGCAGCACTGGAAATCAGTCTATGGTGTTGATAAGCAATGTAAATTAGAGAGTTTGCTACGCAGTGCTTTCCTGTGAGTTAGGAGCAAAAATAGTTTAACTGACATTAAAGTCAGTCACAACTGGGGGCTGGGTTTGTCTCAACGCAGTCAACACCGCTGGCAAGTCGAAGCCTTAATTCAGGGATATAAGCTTTATAGAAACGATACAAAAATATCGGTGTAAGCCATAGACGATTCATTTTCGTTATTTCGAAATAACGAATCACCCATTTCAGTACTACTGAATGAATCGATTTGAAGTAAAACAAAAGCAGCATAGCACACCAGAAGTTTGCCTTGAAGCATCCTCGATACTCCTTGAGAGCTAAATAAATGCTATGCATACCGACAACAAGCTTTTATGTTGTGCTTTGGGATTTGTGCCCAAATTCAGTACAGATTGATTAAGGTTCTCACAACCAACTAATTCTAAGTTTCTCTAGGAAATAATCAATTACTGAATTAAATTACTCTGCAACCTGAACACATCAGAATCCGCTACACGAGGAAATCAGATTCTTCAAACAATTCGTGTACTCGAAAAAGCTATAAACTTCCACTGGTGTTTCTGTGACTCGATATATCAAATAGAGATTGCTCCACAGCAATGAAGAAATAACCTTGTTTTCCCCGATTTTCCACAGGTGATGATACAAGAAGCACAGGTCTGTCCTCAATAATTAGACTTTTAATTTGGCAGTAATAAAACCTGTAAATATTACATTTTAGATGAATTTCACCTTGTCGATCTTTCGTAAACTTGATTAAGTTTGATATCAATAGTGCGCAATCCGTTACACACAAGCTACCTTTTACCTCAGTTTTGAAAAACGAATCAAACCTTACAAGTTTTTAAAGTAAAACACACACACACACACTGTGGTAAGGTTGACACCAAGAACACTCTTCTCAATATAGCATACGGATGCAATTCAAATCCGTAAATAGCTACATTACATTCATTGATAAGAAATACAAAAGCTACAAAATGCATGCAATATTCACAGCAATAGTAATTTACTCCTTATCAGCGAGAGACGAGATCTGGTAGCTCCGTAGCATTTTGTTACAGTTTTACGAGTCATTTTAAGCTGAGTAGGTGAAACCTCCAAACTGTTAAATCTGGATGAAACCAACTTGATCCTGTTTTTCAAAAAAAGGATGAGAATCAGAACTGAAACTTTTGACTTTTCTGTTTGGCGAAGCAAAAAGCTTTTCACCATTCAGATGCTCCCAGATTCACACGATTAATTTAGTTCTATAGCTGATCGCATAAGTACAATTCATTGCAGATTGTTTCTATGGCATTGGTGTTGGGTACCGTGGCAATGTAAACATCACCCGATCTGGTCGCACCTGTCAGGCGTGGAACTCACAATGTCCTCATCGTCATTGGCGTATTCCTCAAGATGTCACAGATAGACAGAATCATTATGACTTCAACATGCGTCGTAATCCAGATAGCAGTGCCCCGGATGGCCCTTGGTGTTATACCACTGACCCTAAAGTTCGATGGGAATATTGCAATGTGCCTAAATGTCCTCCAAGAGGTATATTGGACTCAATCCAGTGATAATGATAATTTCAATAGTTTTAAACGTTTTAACGCCCTTGAATAAATGACTACGATATCGATGTTTTGTTCACTCGATTTGGTCGACAAAAACCCAGACCAAGGGTATTGCCCAGTACTGACACCTAATGACTGTCTTCAGACCTTCAATGACCGACGATAGGAATCATCAGGCAAGTAAAATAACTTTTACTTTTGTGTTACTAGTTCCTGAAGAGTTGCCTATTCCTAAGGAGTTATCCTCTCAATTCAACTGCAATTCACATTTCCTGGAATGGCTTGCATCCATCCCGCCACAAAGAACAACTGCTGGGCTATCGAGTGAGGTACAGACGCCTTGGCTCTCTGCTGTATGAAGAAGCAAATACTACAAGCAATGTGACAGAGATTGTTGTTCTCAATCTTGTTGCACAGACGAAATATGAGATTGAAATAAATGGATTTAACGAAATTGGACATGGGCCAACTAGCATGATTCGGGTCATAAAAACTTTGTCACATGGTAAGCTGGAGATAATCGCTCTGATCTATGTAGATTTCATACTATATTTTTGAACCTTATATACGTTCACTCTCCATGAATTAAACTATATGGAGCATTCGTAAGTGCCATGCTGTCATTAAGTCTATTTGTTCCACATTCTCGTGAAATTATTGTGTCCTGTTTTCTTATTCTTTTAAATTTTGGTTTCATTTCCAGGTGAAGTAAGTATTGATGTAAATCTGTAGTTGATGATCGATGCAGAATTCAGCAGTGACCTTTTGAACCGTAGAAGCAGCAACTTCGTGGCAATGGAAGAAAACATCAAGGCTTCGGTACTATCTTTCATTTAATTGTAAACATGCGTATTACTTTCGAAACCTCTTGTTTGAAATATTGCGCAATGTACATGCATGTGCATACCTGTTAAATTTATGAACTTTCAAGCTGGTCCAGAGTTCCTCGCGGCGTCATGTAGAGTACAAATTTCAAGGGCGAACATTTATATTTCACATAATCTTGAGTCCGCACTCACAGCTTCGAAAGCCGTACTCTGTTACAAACTCAAGACTGCTCAAAGAATTTTTTCTTTCTTTTTAGATAAAGCAACATTTCAATAAATCTTCAATTGTAAGAATATACGACGTGGAAATTTTGCGGTTCAGGTATGTTCTAATAGATGGTACAATAGCGTGATGGTCCCCCCCAACACCGTCTTACCATCCACCAACCAACTTAACTACAAAACCTTTAGACTTCTTTCAGATAATAGTTTACTGATTCCAATAATCCAATAACATTTCTTGACACACTTATCAGTAATCTATGATGCAAATATCCAGTCACCGAATAAGGGTGTTGGGACAGTTAATATTGTTGTTTTGGTAATATATAACGTCATGTGCCACTGTTAATCAATTGTTGGAAATGTTTTGTTCTCATCATTTTAATTTTGACTGTATTAGGAGTAGCATCGATACATCGAAAGAAAGAGATGGAATCGTTACGAGCTACTTCACGTTGTAGTACATTTGTAGTAAAGCGCTTGTGTACCAGATACACAACTATACCATAGAAAGAAAAGCATCAGTCTCCGAGAACTTCACAGTAGTGAAGACACTGCCATACGATCAGACAAGAATGACTTTAAAGGATCTAGAACCTTCCACAGAGTACACCATTCGATTATCAAGCAACAACAGATATGGACGGTCAGATGGTGTTTTGCTAACCGAAGGAACACTGCCAGGTAAGTGTTATCGCTGTCAAATCATCTAACTGGATAATAAACAGTGATATATTCACGTATTATACTAGATGCTCCGCTTGCGACCGCTCTTGTAAGCAACCAGTTACACCTATAGCTTTGATTGCCTTTGTACTCAGGAAGAGTAGGTTCAACTTCTAGTTACCATTCCTTTGTGACAATTAAGAGCGTGATTAAACGCTTGCTTCACCCCCTCAAAAGCAGCCACAAAAATAAAAGAAAAAATCAAAAGAAGCCAAAACTTTCCAAACAGTACCATGTGAGCAACAGCATCAACAACAACACAAACAAGTAAACAAACAAACAAACAATAAAAAGACCAAGAAAACGTATCAGTATTGCCCAAACTAGATGACTGACACTTGAGCCCTTTGAATGATAGGGTTTACCATTCATGCATACATTAACAATTTTATTACCGACAATATTGTAACCGTTTATTTACTGTTCGTATTCACAGACAGATTCTTCAGGAATTTAATCCTGATCATAGTGTTACCTCTGACATTAGCTGCTTTGTTCATCGTGGTTGTTTGCCTCAAGTTCAGACCAGCCTGTAAATCGGGTCCTGAAAAAGATGAGGTCAGTACACGACATACTTATCTTCAGTAACTGTCACAATCGAATGTGTGCCACTTGATATTTCTTTCACGGTAACTGTAAAATAGGACTGTTTCCTCAGTTGCTTTTTTTTCGTTTCAGTTCAAATCGTTTTCACAAAAATTATATGTCAAGAAAAGAAACGGTATTCCCCTCTCATTTCTAGATGGAGCTTTGGATGCGGGGAGATTGGGTTGAGATTCGTAGATCAGATATTACTCTTCAGGAGAAGTTAGGGGAAGGTGCTTTTGGGGAAGCTTACAAAGGTTTGGTACGGATGGATGGAAAATTGAGGGAATGTGCAGTGAAAAAGCTAAAAGGTAAAGATTCTGAGCTGTCTATATGTCAGTCACATAAATGAAGGTTTACCTCTTGACAGAACTGGGGACACCAAGTCCCTGTTCTTCAAAGCTACAATAATTACTTCAAAATTATTTTGAGCTGTCACAAGCAAAGTAAATGGCCAAATTTGAAATTTGTTCCAAGATGTAATGGCCGTCGGAAGGGGGGGAGGTGGTTGACACAGTTGTGTGGGTATGAGACACAGCAAAAAATCAGTTGCAAGATTGAGATATATTAAAAATAAACATATAAATAAATAAATAAATAAATAAATAAATAAATAAGTAAATAATATGATTTACGTGTTTACCTTGTGGGAGTACGGGAAGGACAGTTGGCGATTTATCTTATATCTAAAGTTAATTAAAAATCTAGTGGCTCTGACGTTAGATGGAAGGCTATTCCACAAATTTACCCCACTGTAGCAGAAACTAGGTTTCAAAAAATCGGTACGGGGCTTAGGCAGAGCCAATTTGTCTTCACTATTGTTGAGTCCATAGTCCGTTCCTAAGGGTTTAAATAGGCCTTTCAAGTACTCCGGAGACTGATCAGTCAAAGTTTTAAACATCAATTTCAATTTTTTTCTTTTTCCTTCAGATATAGAGATTATTCCATCCCAGCTTGCCGCGGAGGGCGGTAGCGCTAGAATAGTAATCAGACTTGGTGATAACCCTAATAACACGATTTTGTAGTTTTTGTAATTTGTCGGCTAACTCGTTGTTGAGACCGCCCCACACAGGACAGCAATAATCAAAATATGGTCCGTTAATAGCTCTATATAGCAATATAGCTGTATCTTCGCAAATGAGTGGCCTCAACCTTTTAAGTGCACCTATACCAGAGGAGGTAATCTTGGCAGTCTAGATTTACATGTTTGGACCACGAAAGATTTTGATCGACGTAGACTCCTAAGGATTTGGTGTGGAGCACTCTATCAATTTGGTGACATAAGCGAATGCTTACATTAAGCCACCCATGGAGGTTAGCTAGTTCAGTGTTTAGTGCTGATTCAAGCTCTGGTAAGCTACTGGCGGCGATGCTGATACTTGTATCGTCGGCGTACATTCGTGGCCTTGAGGCTTTACTCAGGCAGGCGGCAAATCGTTAATGTAAAACAGGAAAAGTAGGGAACCAATAAGGCTTCCCTGTGGGACACCAGAGGTAAGAGCACGCGCACCAAACAGCTCACCATTAACTAGACACTTTTGTCTACGATCGCTTAGACCGCTTAGATAGGGGTCAAACCTTTTTAGGGCCCTTTGTTCAATGCCATAGCTTGCTAGCTTTCGTAAAAGAATCTCATAGTCAGTGGTGTCGAAAGCCTTTTTTAAATCTATGAATATAACATCATTTATAAGACCGTTGTCAATATTGACAGACCAACTGTTCACGGAAGCTTCAAGCAAGGACGTTTTAGTGTGCTATGAAGTGATCTAAAGCCTGACAGTTGGCTGAGAGATCGTTATCATTGTAAAATTGGTCATAAATTATTCTTTCGAGCACCTTATACAAGGCGGGGTCGGCTGTTATCATTTTGTATGAGGCCGCGCTATTTGATCACGATACAGCAGAAGAAATGAGACACGAAAAAACAGAGGAACTAAGAGAGGAATAGAAGACGGTCAATTAGGAATTGCCCATTGAAATAGAAATCCTTTACCACGTAGTTCTTCTTTTTTCTTTTCTTTCTCTAAGGTTGCACATGTAGAAACAGGTAGAGGAACGTTTTACAGCCTGCTTTACAGTTTCCTAATGTTGCAAAACACGATTGAATAATTTAAACTGAACATTTTTTTACTTCAGCGAATGCTACAGAACTGGAGAGGCGGGACTTACTAAACGAGCTTCAAATCATGGTGACAGTTGGTGACCACCCTAACGTCATAAATCTTTTCGGTGCTTGTACAAGGAGTGGTACGTATAGTCAAGTCAGCTCTGCACAGTTTAGAATGATTAAATGTTTTATTGTTAAACGTCAGCCGAAAGAAATACTGTTCCCGACAAGGCAGCAGGCCCTGGGAACGAATGAACATTTCCCGCTTGTTTATAGCTTTCGTGATGTAACATTGCGTGCTCGTCAAGCTATTGCCCCGAGATCGATTTCAATTCATCACAAGAATATGGGCATATGGCTTGCGTAATCATTAAACCAAGCCTCGAATGACTTCTCGTTGTTTCCGCGTTAACCCCGTCCGATACAGATACTGATCTCGGTTCACTAGCTCATGGATAGATCTGAAAATAAGGAAACTTAAAAAAAAGTATTTACCTAGCTTCGTCCAGGATTACTTGAAATGATAAAGGTCAACTTAACTCTTGGATGTCATAAGGAATCGGTCTTTATTTGGGTGGGTCGGAGGATGTTCGGCTAAAGACAGTAACATTTAGCTTATCCCCCCTTTCAATGTTATTTCAATGAAGTGATCCCCCCTCATAGCTATTAATAAATTTCGTGATCCCCCAACGTCTTCGCACACATATTCATCTTTCGACGTGTATATTTAGTTCTTTTAACGTCCACATGCAAAAAATGTTTCTATGATGTACTTACAGTATAATGAAGCTGCCATGGTGCAGTCTGTTCAACCGTGTCTTTTGCTAGTCTGGATCCCGGTATCTGATGTCAGTTGACATGCCATCACTGGGGCGGATACAGAATTTTAGAGACGGGGGTTTGAGATACGGATAGCCCTCCCTGTAGGGGGTCCGGATGCATTGTACCCTGAAAGACTTTTAAATTTGAGGTCCTCCGAAAGAGGATTTCCGGCATTCTGAGGCCAAGTCAGCGTGTTAGAATGTCTCATTTTTCTTTTAATTCTGGGAGCTCGACCGAAACCCCCGCCTAACCCCCCAGATCCGCCCCAACAGCAATCTAACCATCCCAAGTGCTTGGACACTGCAAAGTTACGTCGTTAGAGTGCCAAACAACTGTCCACCAAGTCGGTATGGGCATGTGACATTTAGCGGTAATTCGGCCATCTGATCCCCCCTTTTGAGCTCTCAGTTATGACTGATCCCCTGGCCGGCCCATTCTGTTATGCTAAAAATCAAATGACTCCCCCAAGCCTCCAAATCCTCCACCCTCCTTCCCCCAGACGATGAATAATGACCGGTCCCTGAGTGGAAAAAGCAGTAGCAGTAGTAGTAAACCGTATTCCCAAACTTAGTCTTACAATTTTTGCATTCTTTTTCTTCCATTTATTAACTTAACGTGGCCGATGATTGTTCTAACACAGCAACTTTCTAGCTTGATTTGGGTGAAAAGTTGTCGAAATGAGGGCTTTTTCCTGAACGGCAGAGGCCAACCCTTTGGCATGTCAGCTTTCATTGCTGAGGCAGCCGCAAAGCACGTGAGGGCTTTGTATAACTAATGTTACTGCATGTTGGTTGTATTAATGGTGACCTCTAAACATGTCAATATTTTGATCTTATCTAGACTCAATGTTGGTGGTCGTTCGCTTGGCTGAGAATGGTTGCTTGTTGCATCAACTGAAGAAAAGCAGAGGAAATCCATACATTAACGTTGAAGAAAAACAGGTGTGTCTCTCAGATATGGACAAAACCAGGATCGCAAGAGATGTAGCCAGTGGAATGTTGCACCTGTTTAATAAAAAGGTAAATATATGTTATTCAAAAGTTAAAACACTAAGATTAAAATTGATAGGAGGAGATGGTGGAGGAGTACTCTAGCGGAGTGCTAATTTATGGCAGTTAAGGTGGCTCATAACAGTTTCCAGCAATTTTCAGCACTTGGTCTTTGATGGGTTAATCCAATCCCTCGTCTTCAGTCAATGCTGCAATAATGGAAGCAAGCCATGGACTTATTCTTAATGCAAAATACCACCATGGCACTGCTATAACCCATTAAAAACAAAAAAAAAAAATCGTTTAAGAATCATGGGTTCGTTAGAGTGTGATTGAATATTGGATTCTGAGAAGGTCAAGTTTACTTGTTTTCTATTGTTACTTTGCAGTGTGTTCATCGTGATCTTGCAGCAAGAAATGTGCTTCTTGGCAAGAATAATGTTGCCATGGTTTCTGATTTCGGCTTGTCACGTGATGTGTATGAGAGTGGTGAATACGAAAATACATCTGGGGTATGGAAATGTATTTTTATGATTTCAGTCAAACTTCTCCTTCGCGGACACCCTCGGGACCTGGACAAAGGTGTTTGTCCACTTGCAGACAATTAGAAATGTACTTTTTGCACATAACTGGTTCTATAAAAATGTGTTTGTTCATGGGAGGTGATCCGGCGTTATCTAAAGTTTGACTGTAACAATGTTTTCTATCTTTGATCAGATAAAATCGATCTTATGAAGTGAAGTGCTAGAGAGCGGAAAATTAGTTTTGACACAGTGCTGTGAAACAACAAACAAAAGTCGTTTTAGTTACTTGAACTATATTTTAAAATCGGTGCGTATAAAAATGATCCACGCAAAGATTTATTTAATTGAAAGTAAGAGTAAGTGATATCTTTCTCAAGGCTGGACCTTTGATCAATGGTTTTTTGATGAATTGTCAGTTTCCAAATGTTTTACCGAGGTTTGTTGACTTGATTTAGTTAATATAAATTGGCTATTCATGCTCGATGAACTGATAAAACATTTCACTTATAATGGCCAAAAGTGTTCAAATCAATCGTAATTTTCTTTCTTTTTTTTTTTTAAGAGTTGTCTTCACTCGTCACTTAAACTGTTATCACGAACACCTTCAGGAACGCTAAAATTTTGGGAGTAAAAAAACATAGCATCCTCAACCGCAACTATATGGGAGGATGTTATAATTTGTTCACGTCATTGCAAATGAACACCGAGTGAGGTCTAACTTATTCTAGTCTCCATAGCCTGCGTCAATTCAGTTTATTCTGTTAAGTTTTTTAATTCTCTGATCTCATTTCCAAACAAGGGAATGTTACCAGTTCGTTGGATGGCCCTTGAATCACTGGAGGATTATACTTACAACACTAAGACAGATGTGTAAGTTGAGCATGTTGTTTGAGAGCGCTCCACAAGCACAGATAAGCAAAATATTCCCATCATTAATTATTGATGAAAGAACAGCAGCTACGTAGTAGACACAAATTGTTCCGAAGCACGACGTCGTCAATAAAGTCAACGTTTTGACAGATTTTGAGCTAAACTTTGAATAAAGAGGACCAGTCAGTTATTTCTCGTTATAACCCACTGATAAATTTTCGCACGTTTTTATTGATTATACTCTACCTTACGTGTGCAAAAGCAAGGGGTCAGCTGGACAGTTTCCACTTAATTTGTAACCTTTAACTTTACATCGAAGAAAACAAAACTCGTTTTGTATAGTATCACAAATGTAAGCGGAAAGTACGAGAAAGTCAACAAAATATTTTGTCAACGTGTTTGAAGGTGAACGGAAAGTAACGAGTTGACAACGAAACTCCGTTCACCCTTGCCATGCAGCTGTTCACCTGAGCCAACTTCGCCTTCCACCTTAAACAGTTTTCAATGTTATACTCTAGTATTTTTGGACCTTTCTTTCAGTGAGAGAAATTAACGAAGCTACCATCTTATTTGGCGACCCTTTATCCGGCTTCCTTGCCACTCTTGAGCTCCGCGCACAAACATGACCAAGCTTCTTCGGTCAAGATGGCTGGATATGCTTGGTCAATAAAGGATTTATTATATGGCTTTCGGGGACATTTTTCTTTCGGGATATGGCGGGTAGTCCCGGGCGGGCAAGATAGCTCCATCTTGCCCGCTCGGGTAGCCAATTACAGCGCAGGATTTGATTAATCTTGCCCGCTCACGGAGCTAGCCATATAATAAATATTTATATTCGTTTCGAAAGATACTATACTGCAGGGTAATATAAGCTCGTGTTGTGCGAGTATCTCTTTTGGATTTCAGGACCTCAAAGACCCAAAGTTCTCTTGCCACAAAAAGGCTGTTTTCTAAAATTGTTACAGGATGAATGCCAATGGATGTAAGACGGGGCTTGTTCAGTTTACAAGCGCGTTACCTTTCTTTTGTAGGTGGTCCTTTGGTGTGCTACTATGGGAGATAGAATCCGGAGGTAAACTCTTCTCAGACTGAGTAATTAGTGTCAAAAGAATTAAAGTTATTAAACTGAATTAAAATAAACGAAATTTTGGTGAGGCTTTCTTTACCTTATTGCTTACGTATGGTGTCTTCTTTAGTTTCATTTAAGATGGAAAACGATCGCGAAGTTTCATTTTTCAATAATATTGCAAAATATGTATTAAAATGTACCTGAGTTAATATTTACATTCGAGTTATTATTGATTACTTTACTGTTTGGTTCTTGTTAAGGTAAAATGCCGTATTCCGGTCTTGGAGGAATGGAGGTTGTGGAATTTATTAAGTCAGGAAAAAGATTAACAAAACCGGAAAGATGCCCAGATGAAATGTAAATAAGATATATATATATATTTTTCAATTAATAACTTCTAAATGTATGCCTACTGATTACGATCGGGGAATCTAATAACGTTTTATTCAGACACATTATAGTAGCATGTTGTATTTAATGGCCTATGTATAGTAATTGCGTTCATTTAACTTTGCGTTCTTATATTAGTTTTAATTTCTTAGTATTTGATTGTTTATTGATGTTCTGTTCTTTTAGGATCTCTCCAGCTCCTAGGAGCTTCGTGGATTAATATAAACGACTGATTAATGATTTTTTTGCTTACTTGCTTGCTTGCTTGCTTGAATGATTGACTGATAATATTTTCAGTGTCTACGCTCACCACAAGATTTATCTTTCCAATTTATTGATGAAAAGCTACAGAAAACATTCTTCCCCTTTCCAATAAACATATGTATGACTTATATTTTTACTAGGCTTGAATTACATTGCAGGTGTACTAGTGGACTATTAACTTCAAGCGAATAGAGTTATAATTTACAGCGATTTTTTCGATCCTCGTTTCTTTTGTTTCTTCTTTGAGTGTGTGTCAAGCTTCAGTATGTAATACCATACGTTTACTTTCGAGTCCTTCCTTCTTTACTTTCTAGGGGAAACCGACAGTGATTCGACCACTTTGTTCAGCTTTCAACCAATAAAAAAAAGCCACTGAACCTACCGAACTGACAATCTTAATATCTGACCATAGCAACTGCAAGACTACATGTGTAAAGTTATTCTGAAACTTTGTTAAGTAGTTCTTTGCTCAGATCAGTCACTTTCACGATCAGGATTTTTGGTGTTATCATGACAGATACGAGATCATGATGTTATGCTGGCGTCCAGACCCCTCAGAGCGGCCTTCATTCGCCGAGCTTGTGACGTCACTTGAGCTGGAGCTGCACAACAGAGAAGTAAGAAATGAAGCCGAGAAGTAATAAAATAGAAATAAAGTGAACAAATAAATGAAAAGAAAATATAACTTTTAAATCCAATCGATTTTTGCATTAAACGATTAAACAATGAGATTATGAGCTCGAGATTTCTATCGCGTGATATCACGCATAGAAATCGAGAGCGAAAACACTAAAGCCTGAGGCCTGTTTCTCGAAGGCCCCGGAAACTTTCAGGCCAGCAAAGCATTTTTAGTTAATCTGTACATATATAAAAACAGAAAGGTGTATAAGCATGAAACTTCTTGTATGTGAATAAAACAGCTCTGTAATCATAGGCTGCAGATTTTGCTACGAATTTCCGGGTGCGAAAACTTTTCGGGACCTTCGAGAAACGGGCCCCTGGTTTTCACTAGCGATGCAAGCTCAAGCGCAAGCACAAGCGCAAGCACAAGCGCAAGCACAAGCGCAAGCAATAGGGATGACCCAAGTGAAAACGATATTCGACGCAAACACAAGCACAAGCAAAATCATCCGAACATTCCGAACTGTTTGGGCGCGAGTTAATATGGATTCAGTATTTTCATGATCCAAATATAACCACGTGTGGTAAATATCCTTGTGCTCGTGTTATGCCTGAGTGATATTTCGCTTTTACTTGTTGCAGCGCAAACGCAAGCATAAGCCCAAGCATAAGAAAAAGGAAACATTTTGATAGTTGTCCTTGAGCTTGCGCTTGTGCTTATGCCTACGTCAAGGCCGTTTTGTATATGTAATAGGACTACATGCTGTCCAATTTGGAAATAATTGGACTTTTTGAAAAAAATTCCCAGGACAGCCAAAATTGGACGAAGCCGCAGGCCAAGTCCAATTTGGCTGTCAGAGGAATTATATAGCTCGTGAGGTAATACAGCTTTGCAAGGAAAACTACAGTAACTGTCTCTGAAGAAAAAGACTGGGCCCTCGATCTTCCGAAACTTGGGAAAGCTTCGAAAATATTCGGTGATCTTCGGAGATCGCCGGAGATTGTCACAAGTCTTCGGAAATCCTGGAAAGTGTTCGGGTGATCTTCGGAAATCTTCGGAAGTGTCCGGGTGATCTTCGGAAGTACTCAAGTGATCTTTGGAAATTTTCGGAGATGTTCGGGCGATATTGGGAGATCTTCGAAAGTGTTCGGGTGATCTTCGGAAGTCTTTGGAATTGTTCAGGTGATCTTCAGAAATCTTCGGAAGTGTTCGGGGATCTTCGGAAATCTTCGGGAGTGTTCGGGTGATCTTTGGAAATCTTCGGAAGGTTTTGTGTGACCTTCGATAATCTTCGGAAGATTAATAGCTTACTGTCCTATTTTTCCCAAATTGGACAGTTTCTGCGTTTTACTCAAAGTCCTTATTGAAAACTGTCCAAATTAAATCCCAAATTGGACAGTTTTCAGAAATTAAAAGATAATAGCTGTGCTTACAATACTGGATTATCTGACTGCTATATAATTACGCGGTGAAATAAGAATTGTTGTGCTTGCGCTTGTGCTTGAGTCGCTAGTGAAAACCAGGCTTAAGAAGCGGTCGTCATTTTGTTAACAAGGGCATACTACTACGCTATTCACTATCTATCACTGAATAGATAGTGAGAAAGCCGACACAATGTGTAATGTAAACAAAGCGGACACAATGTATAATTTAACTTGAACAATATTTCGGCTGGCCACTACCAAACGAAGCCCAGGCTAAGGATATGACCGCTTGGTCAAAATCAATGGCAGCAGTAATAATGTAAGAATATTGTAAATTTCGAAAGAGTGCAGTTCGAGAGCTAATTTTTCCAGGCAGCGAAGCTTATTCTTTCTGTGAAGAATACGGAAAATATAAACATGCATATGCTAGTAAGTTTCGGCTTTCTCTAGCACCAGTTGGATACTAAAGGCCAGAGTTTGGTTACGTTTGCGGACTAGCCGAATCTTCCAAGTGCAACATGCCCTTTGCCAGGTCCACAGTTGCAAAGGGGACATTACCATTATATTTTCCTGTTGGGGAAGTCGAGCCGCTACACGTCTAGACCCACCAGAGTACCCAGAGCATGCCCAGTGTCACACATCTCCAATAGATCGTTTTCACGTGACGTCATCACTTTCTAAAATCCAAAACGAAAAAGCCACCAAAGTTTTCGTCCGCATCAGGCACAAGAGGCGGTATATTTATATTTGTTTACAATTTTACAGCTCAATAGCGTGCTTTGTTTGGAATCCAGAGCATTTTGAATTTCAGGGTTATGGAGGTGCGTGACACAAGGCTATGATCGAGTTTGTCGAAAAATATATACTTATCCCACGATTTTGAGCCATTTTAGAAGTTAAAGCATTAGGAAAAGTGCTTATGTAAATGCTTGTTTGATTAGTACTGGTAATCAGTCGCCTAGATAGCCAAAGTAAGTTCCAGATGTTAACACCATTTTCCGGCCGCCATATTGGTGTACCACGGAGGTACACCAACATGGCGTTTTCATACTGGGCTCTGTAAATATCGGCGAAACATTTCGACGAAAATCTGAAGTTTGGGGAAACGCACAGGCCTAAAACTTGGAGAGGTGGCTTATTTAGTTATCTTCTATAACATCATAATTTCATAGCTTTTTCCACTGGATGGTTTTCGATTTATTTTTTTATTGCGTGACAGTGAAAACGATCTATAATAACTGGTCAAAATACTCATAGCTGAGTGTTTTGCTTTACCTACATATCCAGACTGCTACTACCAGCCATATTTGGGTATGGGGAAAAATTACAAATATTTCACACCCACACACATGTTTTAAAGAATAGCTGTAGCGTGCATGAAATATTTTGTAATTTTCCTCTATACCTGAAAATGGCTGGTAATGGTAGAGGCCATCCAAAATATTTTATCAAATCAAGTTAAGTTCTACGTTGTATCGGCTTTGCTTAATTATTCCATCTTTGCACTTTAATAGATATACATCATTCCAATTAACTGGATTCCTCTACCTGTGGATGGATTATTAATACACATATTCCTTTACAAACAGCTTTAGTATTCCGTTGCTTTTCTTCGCCATGTGGGATAGGGAATAAGCAAGCAGATAAGCTGACTTGCGTTTTCTTTTCAAAATGCGGTCTTTCCACCCGAGAAAAAATACATATGTGCTGCTCCAGAGACCCTTCGCCGAAGATGCCTTGTTTAATAACTTTGCTGATTAAATTACTCTTATATTTTCTGTTTGATTAGGATTCCTTGAGGGTTGAAAGCCTTGAAGTTGAATCTAAAAGAAATAAAACTTTGGCAACATAAATCGAGGATCACAAAGAGAATAATGCTATGTAGATTAAATAACTTATAATGGTAGTAAGGTTGACTTGGGTAATTAAATATGAATTGTAAGTAGTATACAGAAAATAAGCATTACCACCGACCCATCACGGGTCGGCGCATGTGCAAGCTTTGGTGTGTCAAAAAGGCGGCAATCACATACAGACTCTAATTTGGGCGAGCTAAGAGAGCTAAGTGACTGATGCCCAAACTTCTCCAAGGATAATTTTCAGACTGAAGGTTTTATTCTGCCGGGACACACACGAAGCTGAGTGACGCGTGGGATTCGGAAGCAGGAGTAATTATTATATCCTGTTGTAAGTAAAGTAAATGCTGTGCCGTATTGTAAGGAGAGTAAATATAATCCAAAAATAGCCATATGTAGAGTTTAACTGCCATTTTCATTTGAAAAGGTCGGTTGCCGTGACTGGTAGATACGATCTAATTTTGAAAAATAAAGAAAATTTGAAGAAAGCGAAAACTAATTTTGACCAAATGCAGAGGTGTTAAGGTGAAGAAGAAAAAAAGAGTAATAGAGGTTCACAATGCCCATCATTGATCAGCTCCAGCCGTTTTATCATTTAAACCAAGGCAACTGATGAGTTGAATGTCTTAGTTTTCTAACATCAGTGAATTTCTGGCAGTAAGATCTAGAAACAGGTACCAGCACTGAGATCAAAAGCCTGAAGGTTAACTGGCCGGAAGGCGCACTTCAGGTTGTGTACGCGGGGGAGGTGACAGGACAAGTAGCTCTTAGCCACGCGTTCTAAACATGTACTTTGGGCACATCACGTACTCCAACGACAAAAAAACCTTCACAGGACAAACTTAGTAGGACTGTTTGCTGATTGAATATACTATCAAAGGCACGTGCGTGATGATTCCTCGCAACAAGAGGTAGAAACAGTGAAATTTGCGTCCCAAAGAAAGGAAAACTGAAAATTTGTACAAATTAAGGATTTGGCAATGATGATGCCTTCAGCAGGGAAGGAAGTAGACTACGTCACCACTTTTTAGAATATAATTTGACAGGAGTCGCTGTTTCTGTTATTTGGTTTACAGTATTTTCATAGCCTGCTTTAATTTTTTTGCAGTGGAATCGTGAACGTGACTAGATGGACATCATAGCTGCAGCCTTAAATGTCAAATTGTTTCTATTTTTTCAAACTGAGTAAAGTAAATAACATAAGTACCCTCTTTTGAATTGTCATGATCGAGTGAACTGCAGAGGCGTAACGCGTCATTTTCCGCGCACGTACCGAGAGGAAAGTTAATCGAACACCGAAGTCACTTCCCCTCATATAAATGTTATTTTTAAAGGCCCTGAGGGTCATGTCCCACTTTTTCACGGGACAACGAAAACATAAGAAAAGGTTGAGTAATCAGAATGACTTAAGTTGTTTATACGTCAACCTTTGGGATGATTGACAGCAGGTTTAATAAGGAGGCTGGCTAGTAGCAAAGGGTGAAACGTCTTCAGACGGGAAAATTCGCAGCAACATAATGAAAGAAACTAGATCAAAGCAGCTCACTGATTAAAGACGCTTTTCGTCAATAAATATATAAATATATTTATATCGTGCCCTAGAAAATCAGCCAATCAGAATATAGGAAAGCCCTTATGTACTGGATGGTATTGCACTCAACCTTCCCAACGTGCGCTGCATGTATGTCGCAGTGATTGTGTTGACCATGGCCACTGTATTTTCTATGGCATGGCATAAAATAGTTATGCAATGTTTTCTCTTGGTATATCGTGGTATACCACTCGAAAGCATTGCTAACTAGTATATATATATTTAGATTTCCGAGAGATACGTACGTGCGAATATGGTCTTTATGTGCACCCTTGTCCGGTGATCAACTGCCATGGACTTACTGTCTGGTTTTCTACGGGACGTACAAACACTCAGAAATTCAGCCAAGTTCCGAAGGTACTTCAGATGTTAGCCGAACCTGAGTCAGAAGTTTCCTTTAAATAACATTTCAGAAATAGTCGAATTAAAGAGGATGTGTACTATTTACAGGTTAACGCACTCAGCGAGCTGGATTTACCTGCACGAGTTCACTAATAATGAACGAGAAATTTCAAAACCGCACGAGGCAAAGCCTCGCTCGGTGTTGAAAATTTCGTGTTCATTGTTAGTGAACGAGTATTGCTGGTTTTCAGTGTCACGCAATTCAAAATAGATCAAAATAAAAATGGAAACCGGTCAATAGATTAAGTCCAGAATCTGGCAAATGAAAGAAGGTAAATATGCAAAGACTCTCGCCAAAATTCTGGTCACAGCAATTTTTCTTATGCGAGATACGTAGAGACATTTTTTACCCAAATTTATAGAGATTTGTATGGAGACGCCATGCTGGTGCCCATCCGTATGGGAACCAACATGGCGGCCGGAAATCAACAGAAACATTTGTCACTGAGTTTTGCTACAAAAGCGTGAATTTATCCCTCGAGGAACTCTAGAACACTAAAATAATACTTTTTCTAAGACATGAACTGTTCAGATAGCCAAGTTCCCCGAAATAAGTCACTTTTTTAACCATCATGACAGCTCTCTAGGCCGTCATGTAAATGCCGCGTCACGCAAAAGCTTAGAAATTCAAGCGTAGTGTATCACAAAACCAAGAACCCATTCGGAGCGAAAATTTGTGTGAATATTAGTTTTTAGCTGCTCTTATACATCATTAAAGTAAAATCTCAGGAAGATCAATAGTTTTGTAGTTCGAATTTTGGTGACGTCATGTGAAGACCAGCTATAATTCACGAGTAATGAGTGCGTTGACATTTTTATTATTCAAATTGAATACACTTTACAAAGAAACAATGGATTGAAACCACTATATTTGAGTCAGCCGAAACCATGGTGTAATGACAGTAGTGTGTTAAGTTTACACCACGGCTATTGCACTACGATAATGACGTCAAGGTGGTTGTCTCGTCGCAACGTAGTACAAAGTATCACGTGGTACAAATCAGCCAATCAAAAAATCGGAATTCGTACAGTGTATGAAAGTTGAATTATAAAACTGTTTATAATGGGGAAACCTACACACTAACAACGGTGACGTAGAGGACGACGAGTTCTATTTTACTTCAGAATTCGATTCAGTATATGTCTGTCGGTATAATAATTTGTGTAGCTCAGTATGTTATCAAGGCGTTCAACAATTCTAAAGAGAAAATGTTCTCTTTCTCCACTGAAAATAAGTATAACACGGTATTTTCACGTTGTTGTTTCAATATGCAGAGGACTTCTAAGAAAACATACAAAGGTACATAATAAACATGTACGTAGAACCATTGTTCTATTGATTAATTTGGGCCGTTTAAAGTAATTCAAGTCATCGTTGGTTTGGCATTATTATGGTAATTAACACCCTGGGGCTTATGTCAATTGCAGTATAAAATAATTTACACGTGTTCCACCCCATCACTCTACCGGCGAGGCCGCGAAATCGAAGAGGTTGGCGACCCACCCTCCCACTCAACAGGTAAGTCGGGGTGATCTAGCTATCCGCTTCTATTTTCAGCTGGTCTTAGGCTTGTACCAGGCCATGAATAGAACATACTTTATTCAACCTTACTCTTAATAAACGGTATACGAGTCATAAAAGAAATTTAATTAGTCAAAAGCATCAGCTATCGAGTCACTTGAGTCAGCATAAATTTGCCTGCAATGGTCAAGTCTTTCCATATGATATAATTGTTCTCCATTCTCGATTTCAATTTTCCATGGTGTGCGCTTTCCCTTTGACAAATGATTGGCTTGCCAATGAGCCAGGTTTTTATAAAAGTCAAATTGAGAATGCTTTAGAATTGACATCGCTTCACGTCTTCTCCAGGACATAAATAAACAGATTGCAACTAACGGCTGATATTTTTGTTCTCTATAATCATAGGATTCTGAAAAAAAAAAAAAAAAGTCTGTGTGGGAAAACAGTGCAGCCTCTGTACGATTCTAAATTTAGCCCGAAGAAAAAGTCAGTGTTAATGCTTGCACCCAATAATCCGTCGATCAATATCGGAACTGAATTTTTCCTGCCAAAGAAAATATTTCACTCCTGAAGAAGATTCACGTAGTTCCTTTGTTGCGTTATTTAGTAGTGAAAAAGGGGGTTCGCAAGGCCCCCGCCTCCACTCCACACCCAAGTCCCTCCCTCTGCGGACGGTGGTGCCTGTTAACTTACAAACTAATAAAGCACCAGGGAAATGACTTACAGTGTATTGCCTGACAGCTGATAAATACTTCACTCTGAGGAGAGTTGCGGTCTTAAAAAAAAAAGCGGTCTCCGAAAAAAGAAAGAAAGAAAAATGGATTCCTCGTTTCGTGCACTTTGCCATTCAGGTGAAAGCAACTACATGTAGATGGATTTTGCCAATAGGGTAAAGCACGCCATGTTAGCGTTGTAGTATAAGGCAACATTTATAGCTATCTTGATCAAATCAAATGTTGATCATCATCATCACCCAAACAAAAAAAAAAAAAGCAAACAAACAAAAAGAGTCGAAACGTCGAGAGAGGCCCCGACAGTGCCGGAGTGTTGGCCACTGCTTGCTGAACATGACTGGATTAAACAGTGACCATGCGTCACGGCCAGGTGACCAATCACATATCAATATGACACGTCCGCTGATACATGCATGATAAGAATGTTGTTCCTGTGTTGTCCGCGTTCTTGTCGAGGAATACTTTGTTCGGCTGTTTAGTTAGATGCGCAGGACGCACAAGGGGAAGAACATAAACAAACTAGTAAGTTTTATTTTTTGTATGGCCTTATAAGTCCTTCAGTCACCGTTTCAGCGTGAAGTTGTATCGACCAAGGCGTATTTCTTAGCATAAAGACGGATTGTGCCATGTGCCTTGAAGCGCCTCATAGCGCCTTGAAAAGAGGACATACTGTATAATATTTTGTTTGTTTGTTCTTAAGTTTGTGGAAAGTGCTCGCAACATTTTATAATACTAAGTCAAGCTTTGGCACATCGACATTAATATTTCTCGACGTTACTAATCGAACTGTTCATCAATTAATTTCGATTAATCGAACGTTCGATTTGGTTCGACTAGTAACCTCGAAGACATTTACGTCTGCGTCGGTTCGTAGGTTTTTGATTCCTCGTAAGCAACGGTAAGGAGACAGTGTAAATGCGTATCTGTTGCGTTTCAATTAATAAGACTTATTTCCAAAGGATGCAGTTGTTGAAGATTTGACTTTTCCGCACCGATCTTTAGTTTCAGTCGTCGGCTGTTAAAAATCTTGCAATATTGTACTAGTTAGACGATATGAAATTATTATAAAATAATGCGGAAAAACTACGATTACTCCGGCTGCCCTGGGCTGATTTCGATCGTGAAATACGCAACAAGTATGACATTCAGTGTTGGTGGTCATTTCAACGTATTGAGGCGAAAAGAAAACTGAGGAATTCGGTATTCCCTATAAGGACAGGCATAGTCAGTTATTAAAACCGAAGTAGTGGGCAGTTTCATTTTATAAGCGGAAGTTGTCTGAGTAAAATGATGCTTATTATAATTATTCTTTGGCCTCCACTTTCCATATACATTTTCCGGGCCGAAGAAAACTGAAGCATTTCTCGAAAGAAGGAATCTTCTTTTCTTAGCCGTGTCTTTAAGATCGATAGAAATAACTTGCTGTAGTAGGAATCTTTTAACTGACGCAGAATTCTGCACTTCGGTCGCGAGTCGACCCCTTTTCAGCGTTCGTAACATACCAAGGGGTTCGTTCCTGATGCGGAACAGAATTATGTGCTTACGCGCACATCAATACTTTCGTCTACAGTAAAGGCGATTCGTCATTGTGAAATTTCTCAGTGCTTTATAGTTACCCCTAGTTTACCGTCTAAGGCCGAGAAGAGAGAAATACGTGCTTGGAATATAAGAACTTTAAAACAGCTGCATCGCAGTGACTGGAGTGACAGCCTCGTAAGTTCGTTGAAACAAATCATTTCTTGTCATAACGTATTTTAATAAGCTATCGTGATCTCAAGGCACTGAAACCAAAAGATTTCATGTATTACTTAATTTGCTCGGTTTATGTTTTGCAGCAGTTTCTAGGAAGTCTATTTACCCTGAATGATGTATTGCGTGCGTCTGAGGTGACGCTTGGAAAATCGTTTAAATTGAACCTATAGGGAGGGGAGAGTGTGTAAAAACGGGCAGCTGTTTTACAACCAGTAAAGCTGTTATTTCAGTAGATTTCGAAGGTACCTCTAGTTATGAAAGCTTTTTGAAAATGTATCTTTGGTATGTTTTGCCTTGAAATGGATTTTTCAGGCCGCTTTCGGAGAAATTTTTGGTATTGCAAAACTATTATTTGTCTCCTCCCCAAGGGAAGTCTTAAGAAAACGTCAATAGGGATGACGTAAGCTGAATGGTCGAATTTCAGTGGACGAGACCAGAACACAAGAAAGGATGTTTTACCAGTATTTATATCACTGATCAAAACCGCCCTTAACTTCCTCTTCGCAGAATTGAGTGCTTCGCATATGGCGTTCCACTGGTGTTAATAGAAGGAGAAAAGTCTTCACTGTTAGGATTATTTACTGCCAAGTTGATCTCAAAACAAAAATGGCGGACAATGATATTGTGGAGGAACTGACCGTTGAGCATGGACGGCGAACGCTGGTGGCCAGCGCGTTCGAACGAATACGACTGTTATTTCATGTGCTTGTCCACTTCAGCTCGCCAGAGGAGAGTGCTGTTAAAAGTGGAATTCAGTGGCTGGCTTTAAAAGGCGAGAAAGAGGCAGTGGCCAAAGCGAAGGTTTGTAGAAATTTAAGCTTTAGGTTCTATTGTTTAATGGCGCTTAAAGTTAAAATTTCCATATGTATCCTCATGAAATTCAAAGAGCATGTCGCAAGGCCTTAAAAACTTCCGTGTTGCTGATCGAAGCGATACTGGCTTTTTGAACACAGTTCTTTCTTCTCGTTATAAAACTCAAACTTATTGGTCTTGGAGCTTATGAAGGTATACTGTGCTGGAAATACTTCGGCGTTCAGCAGTGAATTGCTATATCTTTCAGCAATATAGACACGAGTTGATTGTTCCCGACAGAGTATCATGATTCAAAGCTTTTATTGCTCAACAATAAAAATACAAAGTCTAATAACTTTTCATTGCGAAAAACGAATTTGTCTTTGCATTCGGTAAAACTACATGCAAGAAGCTTAAACTTATTATTGGTTTTCAGCATGTCTTAAGTGTTCCGTTGTAGTGAAGTTCTATCTCCCTTTTTTTCAGGAATACATCAAGTCGCTTTGTAATCCAGAGTTAGACATTTCTGTTCCGTTCAGTGAACAGTTTTACAATGTGCTTTTTAAGTTACGAGACGACCTTGAAAGAACGACCAGTGCTGTGGTTAAGTTTCCTTCACGGAACAACTGCACGTTACAAGGCAGCGCAGAGGCCGTCACTTTGGCACAGTCTTTGATTGAGGATAAAATAAGATCACCGCCGAACACCACTCTGCCTCATCCGCCGAGTATTGAGCCGCAGTTAAGAGAATTTGCCATAAAACTAGGCTATTCTAATCAAGTGATTGATCAAGCTGTTCAAAAGCTAGGAACAAACGTTACTCAAAATACACTGTTGAATGAACTTCTCAAAACAACAGCATCGTTGCCGTATCAGATATCCGCTTCGTCTCCTCAACCAAAGCCTGCTCCAGCAGCAGTAGCACAGTATCCTCCAAGAAGAGAAGTTGTTGCAAGGGGAGCCCCAAACACACCCCCAGCACACATGTTGAGGGCTGGCTATGAAAACCCTACAGACAAGGTGATCAGAGCTTCCCTTCATGGTGTTCAACCCAACTGGGATAGAGACGCTATCGCAAGAGGTGCTTCAGCTGTGTTGCCGAGACCGAGTTACGAATTACCTAGTGATGTTTTGGAACGAGGAATAGCAGTTCCCAGAGGTACTAAAAGAGTTCTTGAGCGCCCTAGCGATATCATTGCAAGGGGCTCTTCTTCTGTTCAGCCCCTTATGCAACTGCAACCTTACAGCAACCCAGCATCAACAATGTATGATGGCCACAGAGAAGCTGGCAGCAGTGGCATGAGTGCTAGTGATAGGCTAGATGAAGAAGAAAAACTCATGTACCAACAAATTCTTGGTGCCAAAAAGGTTGCAGGGAATTCATCCTCAAACTTGAGGCCTGTAGTGATTGATGGAAGCAATGTTGCAATGAGGTAAGCTACATGTAACTTCTGTTGTGTTCACGTCTTAACGATACAGGAACATAACTCGTTAACTTAATTTTCAGGGGTATGGCTGACTGCAAAATGGGGCAAAATTTCTCTGCAAAAAACTTTGTATTTTGGATGAGGAGAAAAAAAAATTGATCTATTGAAATGAGATAGTTTTGTTTTGATGAAATGCGATATCTGAACAGGAAGTTTATTTGAATACTTCTGAGCATGTGCAGTAGAGTGAAAGCTAAAACAGGGTCAAGCAAGTCATTAGAATTCCTGTGGTTGAGTAAGTTCCTTTATCAATTGAGCAACATCCTTCAACATATTGCTTTCGAACCTCCCATTCATGGTCTTGAAATTATCATTATAATTTTTTTCTGTGTAAATTTAGTTGGGTCTGATTTATAATAGGGTTTAAATTTGTCTTTGTTGTGAAGAGATTATAAAATTAAGATTAAAAAGTTGTATCTTGCTCAAACATCATTTAGGACAAAGGTGTTCCTGTTTTCAATGAACATCACACAGTCTTTGTTGCTGTTCTTAACCAAACAGCATGCTGCTGTTATTTATAGTTAAAACATTCTTTGTCCATTTTGCATGCTTAACTGGCAACACCCCCGACCAGATGCTTCTAGAAATAGTGGAGATTGTTGTTAAGTTTGGTTATTAATAAACTTGCATAAAACACATAGTTTTCCATAAAACATGATTTACTTTCATTTTGTTTCCTTACAAAAATAATTTTTCCTTCTTTACAGCCATGGACGGCAAGATGTTTACTCTTGTAAAGGCATACAACTGTCTGTGGATTGGTTCAGAGCAAAAGGGCACAAAGAAATCACTGTGTTTGTGCCATCTTGGCGCAAGGAAGCATCCCGTCCAGACAAACCAATTACAGATCAGGACATTCTGTACAACTTGGAACGTGATGGTATCTTAGTTTTCACTCCTTCAAGGAAAGTGAATGGAAGAAGAATTGTCTGTTATGATGATCGATTTATCATAAAACTAGCAGCGGAAACAGATGGTATCGTTTTGTCAAATGATAACTACAGAGACTTAGTTAACGAGAATCCAAAGTGGAGAGAGACAATTGAACAGAGACTTCTCATGTACTCTTTTGTTGGGGACAAGTTTATGGTTCCTGACGATCCACTTGGCAAACATGGGCCAAGTCTTGATAACTTTCTTCGGAAGGGTTCAGCAACTCACCCAAGGATTTGTCCGTATCTAAAGAAGTGCACCTATGGGTTGAAGTGCAGGTTCTATCATCCTGAAAGAGATCAAGAAGCCATGAATGTGAAACTGGAGAGACTGATTGGCATATTTGGGGAGTCTGTACCTGAAGTAGCCATGCGAAAGGCAATTAGTGATAACCCCACTGCTACTGTCACCATATTAGCTAATATTTTATGTGATATGGGAAATGGACATGGTAAACACTAAACTCTTGGAGTTCTGAACTGTATAATTGAAACTTGTGTACTTCTAATACTTTCCCTATACATTACAGTACTTGAACAATGACTTGTATAAAAGGGTGAATGAATTCAAGCCATTGAGTTAGTCAAATCAGCATTTCTTTCCCTTTTGGCACCACATTATATAGTTTGGAAGTTTTGTATTTGTTTGGTGCCATCCTAACTGAGTGTCTCTCTTTTCTGTACATTGTAGGTTCGGTACTTGTTTCTATGGTTCTGTGGCACGTTTTAAGTAATTTAAGTAATATTATGCCCTGAAATAAGTTTACCTTTTTGTCTTGTTTATGCTACACATGTGCAGTGAGTAGAACTGAACTAGTCACATAGCATTGCACTCAGGGTTTAGTTAAGTTAGTATTCCAGATAAGCATAGGTCTTATTTCATTGGTTGGATACCAAGTGATTTAGCTTATTTCTCTCGAAGCTGAATCAAGAATGTGATGAAGCAGTGTTTTTGCTTTTTCCATGTGGCTAGTGTTGTTGAAATGTCCACATCTTGTCAATTTCCCCTGCTTGGGTAGAAAGCGGCAGATGTTTGTAAACCCCCTAATGTGTATACCAGTTCTGGCATTACTTGACACATTGTTTCCACTCTTGACTTGGTAATAGCTAATAGTAAATCTGCAAGTGCATGTAACATAAATACGACATCCTGAACTGAGTGAGAACAGTGTGTTGAGCAATGTCAGAGCACAAGGTATAAGTTAAGGTTACTCTCTGTGAGAGCAAACAGTGAATTATGTGATCTCTATGTGGTCATTAATAAAGAAAATGTTTTGAAATCAAAAACGAAAAAAAGGGAAAAAGGAACAGACGAAAAAATAATGTAAGAGAATAATGGCAAGGTGTTGTAGTTGAAAAATGGGAAGCAAAATAATTTGACATTCACTTTGCTGAATAACGAAGTTTTGTTTGTTTAAAGACAATTTTAAGTACGAAACAGTTTTGGTTAAAATACATAGCTGGAAAGAATTAGGCAGCTTTGGAATATTTTACTGCCATCCATTTTGTTTGAAATAATAGCAAATAATTTTATAACTGTGCTTTAGAGAGAATGTGGACTGCCATATGATGTCATTTAGTGTGCTGTGTATTGTCATAATTAGTGAATATTTTGCACATGTATTTCATGTTTATTACATGTGCTACTAATGCATTTAGTTTTTAATTATAATTAGTTAAGCTGCAATTGTTGTGAGCATACTTATGCAAATTAAATTGCACTATCTCTCTTTAATCTATATGTATGTATTATTTTCTAAGAAAAGTCAAAATAAAGATTAAAAAAAACAGAAAGTAAATTTATTTGAATGGTACCAGGATGGGATTTTCAGTTATTTAAAACAATCAAACACAAGGCAAAGGGGCTTGTGCTTTCAAAAGATTAAGTGTACATGTGGCCTGAAATCCCTGTGTGCAACTTGTTGTTAACAGGAGGTACACAGATCATTTGGAAACAGAAAAACTATCTCTTCACGTCTCAGTTTCCCAATTTCCCAACCCTTCGTATAATGTTATGTATCAGTCAATTTGAAAGTTCAACAGCTCCCCCCTCTCGGACTCCCTCCCCCGGGCAAAAGGCATCTTCAACTTTTAGTTGGCATATTCCTTGTATCCCCTGGTCCAAAGATTAAGATGGTGTGCAAACCCCCCACCCACTTTAGGGTCATTCTACGCAATCAAATGCCCCGATCCCTCGGAAATATATGGGAATCAGGAAATGATAAGTCAAGGAAAATGAAAAAAAGATATCTCCCTTGAACGAGCACTTTCAGCTCTCACTCTCCAGAATAATTATTTCACATATGTTAAACAGTAAGTGATGAAATTTTCACAATTGACTTTCGTTTTACTTTCATACACTTAACACACCTTTTTGAAGGCGTTCTTGATCTACCCACCCCGCGGAATATTTTCGGCTCAATACGGGCCCTAAATTAAAAGGTACCGCGAAAGCCTTACTGGGCTGAGCACCCTTAGAAGCCTTGGGTACCAAAACTTTTTTTTAACCCCTTAATGTACGACGACTTGACGAGCACTCCCGTCTATTTTATGTGAAAGTCCTGTCCCCCCCCCCGGGGGGGGGAGGTTTCAAGGATAAACTCTGGTCTGACCCAAAGAGAAGAAACCCGCTTCCAGCAGCCCATGAAAGTTTTGTAACCGAGCAGCTCTTGATTTGTTGAGTCTGTTGAAGGAGAAAGAGAGAGGACCCTGGAAGCTAAGGGCGTGAGGGCTCAGTTCCCTTGCGTTACATGTCACACCTGTGTAGTACCCAGTGCTAAACGGTCTGAACTGTGCAAATGAAAGAAAGTTGCTTCCTCTTGATCTGCGGCCTCAT
Organism: Orbicella faveolata; assembly: GCF_042242905.1. NCBI lineage: Eukaryota > Metazoa > Cnidaria > Anthozoa > Scleractinia > Merulinidae > Orbicella > Orbicella faveolata. Next base: position 23,049,036 of record NW_028301563.1, read on the forward strand.
GCTGAAATTTTAACACCTGGAAATGACATCTGTTGACGAACTTAAGAAAAAATGCAGGGAACAGTTAAAATTTGAACCCTTTCAAACCCTCCTGAAGTTTGCAGAGTCTAATGAAGTGGACGTAACAGATGCTGGATTCGCTCGACTGTTGGACGAGCGAGATGAACTGAAGAATCTCCGTGAAGAATTTCATTATCCTAAAATGAAAGATCTCCCCTTAGGTAAGTTAAAATTGATTCATTCCGAAACGAGTTAAGTTTAAGAAATTGAAATGTAACAGAAATCAATTAGTGTTTACATAAGGGACCGGAATTTGCGAGTACCTTGATGATATATAGCGATCTCGTTCATTATTTATAACACAGTTTTAGCTAGTTACTAGAAGTCCGAAACTTGCTATGCCGAGATTCGTTTATTTATGACTGGCTTCGTGCGGTAATAGATTCCAGGCAATTCCTGTAGTCATTAAACTAACTTAATAGAGACACGCCTAATACCAAAAATGCTGGGTAGTCAGAACAACAATGCTGATCAACTGAGTAGTCAATTCGTGACATCGATATAGGTAATTCCCGCGAAAATCGTCTCGATTGATTGCACACGTGCCATAGGGCTGTCAATCAAGAGGTAAACTTTTACTTCTGGTGAAAACGTAAAACCGCCATTTCTCCACCAATATTTAGCCTTTTTCAAAATTTTTTTTCAGAAATTAGAGATTATTCTTCGACCACTATTTTGACCCAAAAATCCAAATTTGAAGAAAATTGCCGACCCGAAGGTATACTGTAACCTTAAGAAAATCAGAGGGGATTAAAGGACTTCCGAACAGATAATTTACCAAAACGATCCTTTGGGTGCCCCTGGACTAAGTGCTAAAATAGTCCATTGCAGGGTTATCCCTAGCATCACATTTGCTGGTACTCATGTGCAGTGTATACACATGGGTCGGTGGAGAGAGGCACTTTGAGAATTTAGTGTCTTTCCCAAGAACACAGCACAGTGTCCCCAGCCAGGGCTTGAACTGGGTCTGCTCAATCTAGAGTCAAGCACACTAACCATGAGGCTCTGAGCAAAACACTGAGTGGAGTACTCTAAGTAGTGTAACTAGTTTGATTATGGTTAGGTCTCAACTTTGACAATGGAGGATATACATAGCAATTCTGTAATAGCGGTAGTCTGTATTAGCGGGAATTGTTTCCACACATTTCTTTGTAGTTCAGCAGTGGATTTAATTAGCTTCTGTCTATAATGGTGAATTCAGTCCATAATACATGTAGCTGGATATTAGCAAGGCAGGATATGATTGTAAAAGAAAAGTTTCAAGTTTTTGTAAGTTATACCTTTGTTGCTAAATGTCTCAAGCTGTCAGTGCTAGCAGCAATGAAAACTGTGAAATTATATGATATTAAATTTTCATAGTATATATATGAAAGGTTTCCAAAAGGCTTATAAAATATATTCTGCTTTTCTTTCTGTAGTTGACACTTCTTTAGTTGATAGTGAAGTGGACTGCATATACTTTTGTGGCAATTCTCTTGGCCTGCAACCTAAACAGGCAGGCATCTTGGTCAACCAGGAACTGGATAAATGGCAGCAAATGTATGTATGTACAATGTATAATAGTATTAAAATGTACATACTGGTATAATTATATAGAATATGTAATTCAGAGAATGTTTTAAGATGACTGAAAATTGGTCAAGTTCTCTTTTCTTGTGTGTGTTCCATTACGGAATGCCAACTCTGGGAAGTCTAGGGCTTCATGCAGAGATGCCAATCTAAAATTAAAAAAATTGAAATCCAGGAGGTCGCTAAGTTTTTCCGCTCCAGTGATTCAGCCACAAAAATGCATCAAATATTCCAACATTTTCCTTTGAAAAAGGCCAAAAGTCAGCTAAAATAAGTGCTTTCCTCTGATGCAGGAAGAATTGGTGACCCGTATGGGAGACCAAGAGATTTGGTTTGTATCTGGGAGACTCCCATTGTCCCTGTACATGATGATCACATACAAAGACCAATATTTAGCCATCTTTACAGAACAATTTTGGTGAATGTAAAGGATATTTTTCAAACATTCATCTTGGTAATTCTCTCGGACAAACTCTCATGTCTGTTGAATGTACAAAACTTTTGAGAGCTAATCTAAACTTTATGTTTTCCTACAACACATGGTCACAGGCATGGTTAACTAATACGACTAGTAGTTGAAAGTGAAGAATGATCATTGCAGTAAATTTTCCAATTTAAGAAATTAGAAAGAAGAGGCCTGAAAAAATCAGGGCTTCAATGAGATTCGAACCTGTGTCCTCTGCGAATACTGGTGCGATGCTCTACCAACTGAGCTATGAAGCCACACATTGGGAGCGAGGTCAATTAATTGAGTTCATATCGTCCTGTGAGGAGTGAAATGATGTGAAGTATATAATTATGATATAATTCATATTTGAACTGTGGTTGTACATGAACAAATCATGTAGCATTCAAAGTTTAGGAGAGAGAACGTTTTATTTATTGAACCGGTCCACAAGAAACAGGACCATACGAGGTATGACTGGAAACAATAAATCTGCTGCACCATGTAAGGGTGGGAGGGAATTAGGGTGAACTTACTGAGTTGTGTAACAGTTTGATGTGAGATTTACTACTGAAATTAATGACCCCCTCCTATCTAAGACATGGTTGACCACCCCCATAATTTTCCAGATGAGCTGGCATGCATATGCCTACAGTTTTTATGTACAATCTGCATATGAGTATATAATTATGCATGTTTTTTTTTAGGGGTGTTCATGGCCATTTTCATGGCAGTTTACCTTGGTGGAAAATAGAAGACACTGTCATATCAGAAAGTGCAAAACTAGTCGGTAATTAGAATTTTTGTTTGCTTATCAATTGTTGGAACTGCATCAATAGGGTTATAGTTATTGTTGCTCAAGTAATGATTGTTATTTGTCATAAAATATTTTCTCTATAACTAGGTATACCTATCGATAGAGTGCAACGAGAGATTAATTTGTGGTATAATAAGGGGTTTTTTAATACAGAGAAGGAACACACTGGTTCGATTGATGAACGTGCTCGTTTAATTGTGGCGAACACGCTGGTTCGATTTTGTGTCTCAAACACTGGATTTGCTCTAGTTCCAACAGTTTTCCTCAATATTTGAATTATCCTCTTGAATACTACATTTGCTGTAATTCCAACAGTTTTCCTCAATATTGTCCCTTGATTTCTTCAATATTTGTTATAAATCAACAGTTCTTAAAGAAATGCTGCCCGATTGAACTCTCAGTTCAATATGGGTAAACATACACAGAGAAGGAACACACTGGTTCGATTGATGAACATGCTCGTGTAATTCTGTGGTGAACACGCTGGTTCGATTTCGTGTCTCAAACACTGGATTTGCTCTAGTTCCAACAGTTTCCCTCAATATTGGAATTAGATGAAGAGTTTTGTAAAGGCATGCTGGCCGATTGAACTTTCAGCTTGATAAGGACAAAGTGAGAGGGAACACGCTAGTTCGATATTAATGAATGCGCTGGTTCTATGGCAGGTGCAGGTTGCAGGTTGAAATTTAATTATAACCGGAAAACCCCTGGCACTAAAAATAATTAATAACCTATATACTCGTCAGGGGTTCTTACATAAAGTAGTTCGCCTCACTCACATAGTGAAAACACGATCGATCCGCTATAAGTACTTATCGATTGACACGCTGAGACCAGTGAAATCTCTTCAAAGCCATCTGAATGGATGCTCCACAGATGTTTCCATCGATTCCAGATTTAGCTCGGGTCTTCCTATAGGACCCCACGTGTGAATTTTTATTTTAGCTTGCCATTTATGTATGCAAATTAGGACTATTTAAACATTACCATTTCCTAGCACGCCAATCTTTTCAACGTTTTCTATAGCTTCAAGTTAATATTGTTGCGGAATCTATACTCTACAGTGTACCTACAATCATGGACAAAAGTCTTGGGACAAATTTGGACTTGTGGTGCTTTTTCACACACGCCAAACAAACAGTCACATGTGAATTCAACTACACTTGCTCAGCCCCTCCCCTGCCTCCCCATACAATGTTGGACATTTCTCAAGAGTTTCAACATTGTATGGGGTGGGGGGGGGGGGGGGGGAGGGGCTGAAACGAATTTTGAAAAGGATAACAGTGCTTTTTCAAACTCCGTTTTAAAAACACAGATAATTCATGCAATGATGCAAATGTCCCAAGGAATTTTGTCCACCATTGTCTGAATTTCACGTATGTGCGCATCTCGAGGGAAAATTCACAACTGGGGTGTTTTACAGGCCTAGATGTTATTGGAACACGACTATATCAACATGGCAGATTGAAATGACATTTCTAAGAACTGTTTTGCGGCTTTTCGGAATTTTTTTTGGAATGTTTCTGGTTCCACCGGTAAAGGAGTTGATTTCGGAAGAAATAAAAGGCCTAGTACAGTGTATGTAATCTCAGTGATTATGGCATCGCTTGATTTGCAAACTCAGCGAATGGTGTACATGATAACGTACAGTTGAGCTAACACATCAAAGTTTCCAATGAGAGAGAGCTTTAGTCAAGCCGTCATAGAAGCGTGGAAGTTCTATGGCATTAATATACTGCACTGGGTAGTATGCATAGAGGCTCATGCTAATTTACACTCTGAAAGTGGTGACGATCTTAACTATTATCATTTCCACATGGCTGTGAAATTAGAAAAGAGAGGTCGGTGGCTGCAGGTCAAGAAGTACTTGAACGAAAAATTCGGCATTCAAGTCCATTTCAGTGATCACCATAACAGTTACTATAGCGCATATAAGTACGTCACCAAAGAAGATACTGAGGCACTACACTCTCCGGTGTACCCTGACTTGACCACAGTACCTAAAACACAGGCAGCTATGGCAGGAAAAAAGCGAAAGGGGAAATAAGTTTCTGCTGGGATAAAGATGAAACGAGACGAAGAACGATTGACTGTCTACGACGTCTCTAAAATCATCGAAACAAAATCGATCACGAGCAGGCTTCAGTTGGTTTGCCTCGCGACGGCTCAAGAACGAGAAGGGAAGCTGTGTTTGGTGCAGTTCATTGCTAATCATGGCCATAAAGCTGTGGACGAAGCCCTAGCTTTAGTGAAAGAATTTTCTACTGCTCAATTGCTAATGGTACGTTCTAAGAAAACAAGAGTGCAACTCTTAGAAGAAGCCAAAGATGGCGAATGTGTTATGGGGTGTGCAGGACAATGGTTTGAGGCAGCTCTCCAGGGTCTGGCAAACCAAGAAATTATGCCATCGGTTTTTTGCGGAGCCGTGTACGAGGCTCTCTCCAAGGGACGAGGAAAATTCCGCAATATTTACGTCCATGGAAGCTCAAACTGTGGCAAGAGCTTTATTCTCTTGCCACTGAAAGTTATTTTCAACACATTTTCGAATCCAGCCACGGGCTCTTTCGCCTGGATAGGGGCAGAGCAAGACAAAGTAATTTTCTTAAATGACTTTAGGTGGGACCCAAAACTTATTGCCTGGGCCGATCTTTTGCAGGTGCTTGAAGGAGACGTAGTTCACCTCCCAGCCCCTAAAACGTTTTGTCAGAGAGATTTAGAGTTTACAGTGGACACACCTTTCTTCGCAACGGCTGACACTCCTATGGTGTTAATTCGCGGGGGATCAGTAGATTGAACAAATACAGAAATGATGGATGTCCGTCGGCATTTTTTTCATTTCTCGAAAAAAATCTCTCAGGAACAACAATGTCAGTTTTCTCCATGCGGACACTGCTTTGCTCGTTTCATCTTGACAAATGTAAACAGTGACACCCAGTGACGTCAACATTTCTCTGGCTTCACCCATCAGTTCTCGGTGACAAAAAGAGACTGTTTTGTCAATGTTAAGAAAGTATAACTAGTAACTAAAATACCTCTGTCAATGTGAAATGTATCGTATTTCTTCAAAATTGGTCCGCGAAAGACACGCTGATAGTGAATACGACATTTGTCAGTTGATTCAAGGTGGAAGAGTTAACTATAAAACACTACTTAAGGAATGCAAAGTGAGAACTGTGCTTGTAGAGCTTCAAGTTAAGATTTTTCCCGCAGTAATAGTGTAGAAAGATCGAACGGCAAATACATTTGTCTTCAACGTGTCTTTAATGTGAGGTTTAGCAACTACATAGACAGATTTTAAAGTTTTAAGCTGAGAACTGTCACTGAGAACCGTAGGTTATGCTAATACAGCAAGTGCACTATGCGTCACAAGCGTCACGCAACATGATTTCATGAATAAAGAACAGGAAATGACTTCCAATACCTGGACACAATTTTCTAATACTTGGTTCGGTAACCTTTGGAATAAATTATGGCATCAATCCTATTGTTCATGCTTTCAATAGTGCGATCAATAAGATCTACAGGAAGTCTCTCTAGAGACCTGAAGACGTGGTCACGAAATTGTTCAAATGTCTCTGATGTAATGTTTTCACAAATTGCTTCGTCCTCGAGGTCCATCCTTAAGAGATGGAAAATAGATTCAATGATGTTGATATCCGGTGAACGGGCAGGTATCTCGTGCAACACCGCCTCAATGTCCTCAAGGGCCCTCTCTGTGACCTTGCTCCGTTGACTGGGATCATTGTTCATGATGAAAAGTCATTGCCCGTTTCTTTTTGGCCCAGATCGTGCAAACGCGATGTTGAAATATTCCCGAATAAACTGTGCAAAAAGCCGTTCATTCATTTTTTCGTAGGCCTCTTTAAGAATCACACCTTTACCGTAAGCGATAGCTACTATTAAATGTAACCGACGTCCACCAGCCAAGTCTTTGCTGCCTTTCGCTGTAAATTTTAGGCCCTCCCCTTTTTTCCTCCATACTCTGCTTTTCGTGCCAGTTGCCGCCTGAAGGGGATTTTGTTTATGTACGAAAGAGACACCATCTAAATAGAACGCAACTTCATCTTTGAAGAACTCTGAATTTCTCGCTAGTTCACGTTTCATTTTTCGAGCGTATTTCAGGCGTAGCTTTCGGTCTTTTCCAGAAACGATTCCTTTCCTTCTGGCTACAAAATAGCTGTATCCTCTTTCGTTGAGAAAGCGAGAAAACGTTCGGCGATGTGCCATTTGCAAAGAGGACCCGCTTTCTTTCACTACATTTTTCATGGTAATGTTTGCGCCTCTCGCACGTAATCTTTCTAATGCACGACAAAGGGCACGGCCATCTCTCTCGGTTATTTTTCTCGGCCGACCTACTTTTCTGGATGAGCTGTTGGTCCTAAGCGAGGTCTGCGTCGTGGATAAATGACATATTTGCGCTACAGAGGACTTTGAGATGTGACATATCCGCGTGATTTCCCGGAGTGAAAATCTTGTGTTTTCCTTGAGATTTTTCTCGAAAACACCATGATCTTAACTGCCCTTTATTCCCTTTACCGTTAAGCATGTTTATCCTTTCAAATACTGCACGCGCGAGTAAACAGAACGAGTTTGGATGTACACCATGTGTTTACGAATGTTGCTTTTCCAGCCTTCCAAAAAAAAAACCGTTAACAAACCCCAAAATAGTTCAAAAATAGTTACTGTAATACGATCTATTAACAAAGCCGAGGAAAAAACCATCTAAACTGTAGAAAAACACTGAAAAGTGACATTTTATTTTCTAACTCAAATTCAGACAATCATGGACAAAAGTCTTGGGACAAATTTGCATTTGTGGCACTTTTTCACACGTGCCAAACAAACAGTCACGCATGAATTCAACTACACTTGCTCAGCCCCTCCCCCCCTCCCCATACAATGTTGGACATTTCTCAAGAGTTTCAACATTGTATGGGGTGGGGGGGGGGGGGGGAGGGGCTGAAACGAATTTTGAAAAGGATAACAGTGCTTTTTCAAACTCCGTTTTAAAAACACAGATAATTCATGCAATGATGCAAATGTCCCAAGGAATTTTGTCCACCATTGTAGCTTCACCGTCATCGCTACGGTCAGGAAACATGTTGTAAGTCTTTATATTCTGTCCTGTATTTTTCTTCTCACTCGGCTCTTCTTCACATGTATTTTTATTTAATTTTCTTGTCGAACCTCGCTCGATCTTTCAATACTCAAAGGGCTCCTCGAGTCTCTTCAACAGAGCATGAGTTTGAAATCTCTAGGTGTAGCACCAACAAGAACTGTAAGCTACACTTCCCTTAACAACAGAAGATTGCCATGATAACAAATGAAGCAAATAAATAAAGAAATGAAATAATATAAGATTTTAAGCATCGGAATATACTAGCACAAGCTCAGTGTGCTTTCATTTTGGTACTCACAGGGAAGAAACCAAATTCAGCAGATATTTCAGATGATATTTCAGATGTTTCTTCAGAAACAATAACTCATTGCAGGCTTAAAATCATAGGAATATACTCTCCTCCCATCGCTTCGGTGGGTTTGGCACTTGGGCGAAAGCCACCTTTCTGAGTGATTGTAAATGTGTCATGTAACAGTCACGGTAAGTCTACCACCTGTACGTTTCTTTTAAGTGCCAGCAGTTTTCCAGTTATGATTAAATTTCAACCTGCAACCTGCACCCTGCACCCTGCACCCTGCACCCTGCACCCTGCAAAAAAGACCTGCTGCTGGTTCTATCAATTGATGAACACACTGGTTCAAGTCAGTAGCGAGCACACTGGTTCCATTGGTCTCTCAACCACTGTATAACACGCTAGTTCTATTGGTCTCTCTACCACTGTATATTCTGAGACTATGAAATTGTTCACAGTTCAATAAAGACAACAGTAAAGAAAACACTCACCTTCTACTACGACAGACGTTTCCCCATCAAACACAAACCACCCAAAAGTGTCTAGATGTACTGCCTCCTGATTGGCTAAAAACTAAAATCTAACACGTCTTTTCATTGGCTCGAATAGTTTCGTCCTTGCAATTGGCTAAAACCAAGGACAACCTTACACCTTACACTTACACTTACACTTTCAGAACTTGATCAAGAATTTTTCTGCATACAGCATTCTTCGCGCGGCACTATTCTCTGCCGCCTCGCCAGCTGAGTGTCTTTGCTCGGCTGGCTTGTGGGCAACTATACATGTACCTGCAACTAATAATCATTAACACCGTATGTGTTTTTAATCTCACTGTTTTTAAGCTCATGTTTTTAATATTTTCAACCAGAGAACGTTTTTACTTCTTAATATTGTTTTTGATATTCTGGTTGCAAGCAACTCCATTTTTACCATGCAAGATGTCACATTCATAACTATATATATACGTTAGTACAACAACACTGTATCATATTATTGGGCACTGAGAAATAAGTCAGTTACCTGCTGTGAGATACAATGTACATGTAGTCTTGATTTCCTGCACTACAACACTGTATGTATTTTTAGGTGCCAAGGATATAGAAGTTGCAATCATGAATTCCCTTACGGTAAATCTCCATCTTATGATGGTGCCATTCTACAGGCCAACTTCTCAGAGACACAAAATTCTAGTAGAAGCCAAAGCATTTCCATCTGACCATGTAAGTACTGAAAGTTGTGAAATAAATGTTGTTTATTCAACATCATTATTTGTGTAAAATCAATGCCAAGAACTTCTTGTAATTTCTTTCTTTTTTGTTTCAAGGTGCTCCAGAAATTTTATCTCACTGATTAAGAATTCACAATTAAAAAAATGAAATCATAATTAGTTTCTGAGTGATCAGTTAACTCTTCTGCGAACGGTGATGGACAAAACACTGACCCCTAGTCCATGGACTACCCTAATGGACTACCCTAAAATGGACTACCCCTAAAAAAATACTATTTCAGATGAGTGGTATGTAACTTAAGAAGCTGTGATTATATACTTACACTGCACGGATGATTTGTCCAAGTGTACTGTTTCAAAATTGGTCTATACTGCAGTAACAAAGCTTCGATAGACTACCATAAATTATACTGAGTCTCTCAAAACCACAAAAATTTCCACATAATTATAGTCCAGGCCAGCCAAGAATACTACTGCTTCCACTCCACTCTGAATTTTTGTAGCGTAGTCGTTGGAATTTCTTGCTGTCTCATAGCTTTATCCTTATTCCCATTTCTATTTCATTTTGATACACTCAGGAAAAAACAAGAAGACTAGCTGCTTCTGTGCCATAATGTTCGGCACAAAACAAGCAAAACAAATAAGGAGTAACATCCTGAAGATCATTTCGTCTGTTCGAGAAAGACTGAGCTACTGAATCACATGGGAGCAAGATTGAGTTGTCCACAGAATGTTTGATTTGATTTGAGTCTATGCTTTTTGTGTACAGCGGTTGTTTTATTCAGTATAGTTATTCAAAATGGCAGTTGAAGGCGATGCAGAACGAAAAAAAAAGCATCCTCCAGGCAGTGTAAGTAGATAATCGCAGCTTCTTAACATACCTGTCATCTGAAAAAGTATTTTTTAGGGGTAGTCCATTTTAGGGTAGTCCATTTGGGTAGTCCATTAGAGTAGTCCATGGACTAGGGGTCAGTGTTTTGTCCATCACCTCTGCGAACAGTTCAACTGGAATTTTACTGTTACTTAATATTTAAGTACTGTGATTTATTCATTTAATCTGGACAGTATGCAGTGCAGTCACAGATTCATTTCCATGGATACAATCCAGCTGAGGCAATCATTGAAGCAACTCCTAGAGAGGTACATGACTTAAGTATTTGTGTACATGACTTTTATTGAGATTAATCTTCAACAAAGTCACAAAACATTGCTGACTATGTACATTGTGGTCCAAAACATGTCATGCACATATATGTACCTAATATACACAACAGAAATTATATCAAATTTGAATTGAGCTCATCATATACAATTTGTTTCCGATTGACTCCCGTGCTGCCCGTAACCGCCCATACAAAAAACCTCTCCAATTTCCTGTGCTGTCCATAATCACCCGAAATAAAGCACGTGGGGACAATAGCCTTTCCTACCCTCCCTGAAGACTTTTTGGTTCTCTTATTGTTCTATTGTTCTTGAGGACAAAAAAAACAATCAGAATTGACTTGCTGAGCACATTTTTAAAAGACTTAAGGGGTCTTAGAAAGACGGTTTTTCTTCTTAAAGTCCTGTGGTCTTGTTTTTACCCATTTCCTAACAAGGAGAAATTACTACTTTGGGATTTAGATTAAGAAAAGAAAAATACAAATTAATGTTCAGGTGGCCTCAGAACGGAAGATCAAGGAGTACAGAGTCCTCAAACCTTTCTGGTGAAGAATTTTCCTTCCTTCAACCACTGCGAAAATATGATGATCGGTGCACTTTCAAGTGAGTTTTGAACACAGCTCATGGACTTAAAGCAGCTTCCTGGACTTAACCCTTTACCCCCTAAGGCGTACCGCAGTTTTTCCCAACTCAGCAAATAAAGACACTCTGCCTGTGTACAATATGCCATTTGAAAGTCACTAATCAGCTTATTTAAGAATTGACTTCAGCAGCTATTTAGGTGGTAGACATTTTGAGAGAAATTGCTTTAAAATAGGAATACGAAAAACTTCAAAAATGTATCAATCTTCTACTATATTAGGTATACCCCTAAACTATAGCTTATTTAGCAGCTCTTAGTGCATAGCTTGATATGAAACAAGTCTTGCATTCCATTTGCATCCCAAAAAAGGAACGCTTGAACGCTTCGTTCAAATATAATTTTTCGAGTCTTATTCGGCTATTACAGAACTGTCGAGTAAAGAATTAAGTGGCTTCTAATTTAGCACAGTTGAAATACGAAACTTCTCCTTACGGGAAGATATGAACTCAATTTATTGACCTCGCTCCCAACGTGTGGCTTCATAGCTCAGTTGGTAGAGCATCGCATCCGTATCGCGGAGGTCACAGGTTCGAATCCCCTTGAAGCCCTGATTTTTTCAGGCTTTGTCTTTCCAATTGCTTAAATTGGAAAATTAACTGCGATGATCATTCTTCACTTTCATCTACAACCGCAGTTCATATATGAATTATTTCATATAAACCATCACAGCTGAAATATGATTGATCTCAAAATAATTAACTTGTTTTTGACGTCTTTTGACTCTTTCTTTTGCAGCGCTGTAATATTTCGTCGTGCAGCAAAGAAATTATTTGATTTCTTGCTTTCAAATTGGTTTTTGCATGTGCCTTTCGCGTTTAATTTCCGTTGTTTTCTCAGATGTTAGCCGTTATAGTACAAGAATGGAAATTCTGTTGCATTTGGTTTCAATTTGTTCTCCGAAGTCAACAATAACTCATTTTCGCATATTCAATTTTCTCAGCTTCTGTTGGGCATTTTGTCACGTGTTAAAGAAATAATGTAATTTCTTGTCGAGGAAAAGGTTGTTATTCATTGTGGTAGATGCAATAATAAAGTGTATTATTGTTTGTCTCACGATGTAGTCACTTGAGATGTAGATTGACAAACGATAATACACTTTATTAATGTAATTTCTTGTTTTCTTATCAGTTTTAAACATCAAGTTGACATCTTTTTGTTGATATTTTTTAATATTTTGGCTCTTCATTTATTCAACTTAAAATAAATGAAGTCTTTAAGCCTAATCTTGTTTGTGTGGTTACTGTGCATATGGTTTATTTTTAGTGCTCATGCTTGCTCTGAAATGTCCAAAAATCACCCGGGAATTTAGGGGTGGGTCGCGTGCAAATCATTCAGGAGTCAATGGGTTAATGTTACAGAGAAGATATCATTTTAATTGAACTTAAAGGGAATCGGTAAAAAAGCATTAATTGTACCCAATTGACCCACATGTACATGTAATACACGAAGCAACAGTTATTATAATCAAAATAATTTAATCATTTACATGAAGTTACTAACAATATACATGTATTGTTCTATCTTAATTTGTATTTCACTCTGCTTTAATGTACATGTATTTGTATTGAACACTTTAGAATCTACAATTGTGTGAAACCACTTCTATATTTCTTTGTTTTTTCTTTGTTTACTGCTACAATATGTATATCTGCAGAACATTTCTAAACTTCATGTATATATCTAACAGTGTTTCTGCCAGACTGCGCCATTGTGGGAATCCTGCATTGCAATCAGAGATCATTGGCCCCCAGAAAAATGAAAAACGGGCTAATTTGGCCCTTTCCTTTTACAGAGTTTTATAAACCTGCGAGCCAGCGAGCCATGCGAGCCAAAGGGCGAGCCATGCGAGTCATGCGAGTCATGCGAGCCCTAGTAAAAATGTTAAGATTTTTTATTTGTTACATTTACATTCACATGACAACAAGAACAAGAGCAACGGAACAAGATGAATAAGATCGCAATATTAAATTATTGCAATATTAAATTCTAAGGGAAGGGACAACCACATGTAGCAGTCAGCCAACTGACAAAGTTTTGGTAACTCTGATTCACTAAAGAGCGAACCTGTTAAAATTACGCGATTCACTCACCATTCTTGACGCCAATACACGGAGTTGCCCTGAAGTACTGTTCTCTTTTTTCTTGAATGATTTTCAACGTGGATATCAATGAAAGACAGGTGCCAATGGATACCATTCACTTACCCATTCGAGTAGCGGTGGGGTGGTGGAGCCTTACGTTTCTCTCAGAAAATTTCTTTACTTTAGTCCTGAACCTTAATAAATTTTTGACGCATCGTTTTTATTTTTTGCGGATCCTGGGCGATTTGAATACACAAAATTTTCTCCAGACAACAAAAATATGAAACAAAGAAAAAAATTCATCACACTCAGGGTAGCCATTACTATGACGCAAGACTTGGCACGATGTGCAGATGTTTAGAGCATTTTTCATATTTGCCGCACCAGCAATAGTTCTGGTAACCGAAGCGAGATTAGGATTTTCTTTTGGGAATATTTCAATTGTAGGCACTTTTGTAACTAAATTTTTATTTAAAATTAATTTCCCAGGCCCGGAAAGAGAGAGTACCCTAGGAGCGAGGTTGTACCGTTTATACTCATCCCCAGGGTCATCTCCGCTTTCAAGATGGCGGGCAAGCGGTTTATAGTGATAGTTTAGTGATAGTCAGGCGCGAGATCTATGTTTCTTGGCGAAAAGTCAACGACCTCCCAGACCAGTTGAAGAAAAAAAAATACTCGCATAAATGGCTCGCATGAGTCGCATGAGTTGCATGAGTCGCATGACTTGCATCACTCGCATGACTCGCATGGCTCACACCATGGCTCGCATGGCTCGCTGGCTCGCAGATTTAGCAGACCCCCTTTTACAAGGCTGCAGGCTTCACACAGGCATAGTATTTTAAAAGCATGATCCCAGGCTTGAAATTGCTACCAGTATGGTCGCCAATGCAACTAGCATTTCATCCTTGGCGACCAAAAATTCTGGTTTAGTCACCATAATGGCGACTACTTTTCTGTGTTGACAATCAATAACGGTATTTTGTCACACAGTATGTCCTTCTAGAAAACCGTATTGAAAGATCTTTGCTGCTAAAACATTCAACATAAGGAGAGAAGTCAATCCATCCTTTTGCTTTGCTGTATTGAGTCTTTCACACCAGAAAGCTTCCAAATCGCTGACCGTGTTTGAAGTCACCCTATAATGCATTGCAAACCCTTGATCATTGACTACGTCATGTATGCCTATGAATTGTTCTCTTGTAATGCACAGATCCCTCATATCGGAACAGCCAGGCATGAACAAAACAACAAATGCCATCTTCGGAATCAAAAGAAACTTTATTGAGAAGAAACACTTCAAAAAGCACAAGTCTTGCTATTAAATGTTATCATAGATCCTAGTAATAAACTGCTTTATTTTCCTTGGTACCCTGATGCATTTTTTCCTTCTGTAGCTTTCAATTTATGACCCCTTTCAAAACTGGCCCCTTAAACAGGTCTTCAGGGGCCACTTAGGTCAGGTTTTAAGTTACATGTATCTGTACATGTCCTCCTTGTGCTGTTGTCAAAAATGGTAAGATCAATTTGTGTGGCCTTTAATCATTCGTTTATATCGATTGCTTTCGAACTCACAATATCGCATAAGTTTGTGAAGGAAAATCCATGAAGACTTTCCCTGAATTGAATCACTACTTTAAGCAAGAACCATGAGTATTTTCCTTACAATGAAAAAATCGCTATACCTTCTACCCGAGTCTCGAAAATAACTAACTTGTCACGCTGCAAGTGACTGTAAAACGGCCTTAGATAGCTGATGTTTGAAACCCGGGGGGGGGGGGGGGGGGGACTCCGTCATCTTGGGTACAAATCAAGGATTCTGGTCTCACTTAGGGTGTTGATGACGAAATGTCACCATTTTTAGCTGTTAAAGTATCCTTCAGGGTGCACTCGAGGAGATAATAATAAAAGAAACGCTCTAATTTATATCTGTTTTCAGGCTTGATTTCCGCTGATCTCTTGAGTTCGCAAGTCGGGTCTATAAGTGCATGCAGGATCCTTCCTTGAACAGTGGCTAGTGATCGAACCTCTTCTGTTTTAAGTGGTATCTTTATGGGGTCTAATAAAGCTCAAGCAATGTCCACATTAGTCTCCCTTAGAGTTAAATTCAAATTTTCCGAGCAGCATCCCTTGCCTTTTCATATGGGAGTCCCCGCCAGGTTTCCAAATGTCTAATGGAAAGTGAAGTAGTGAAGTAGTGAAGGAGTGAAGGAGTGAAGGAGTGAAGGAGTGAAGGAGTGAAGGAGTGAAGGAGTGAAGGAGTGAAGGAGTGAAGGAGTGAAGGAGTGAAGGAGTGAGGGAGTGAGGGAGTGAGGGAGTGAGGGAGTGAGGGAGTGAGGGAGTGAGGGAGTGAGGGAGTGAGGGAGTGAGGGAGTGAGGGAGTGAGGGAGTGAGGGAGTGAGGGAGTGAGGGAGTGAGGGAGTGAGGGAGTGAAGGAATGATAGAGTGAAATTGTTCCACCACTACAACTTGGAAAATAACAAATATTTTCCAAGTTGAAAATGATGTGTCTATTGAAGACAGTCTAGTTTTACTAAAGCTTAATATATATAATTATAATTTTCTTTTGCCGTGATCTCATTTTCTTTTTAGTCCAAGCTCCTGCACTTTCCCAGTTTTTGTGTATATATAATTTCACCCTTGTACAAATGGTTTTAAAGTTGTTTTCAGGAGTACTGTCAGGCATTTAGCCAGGATTTGAAAAGTTATCATCATCAATCCTTATTGCCCCCAGTGGGGTATGGGGCCGCATTCGAAAAGTGGCCCTCCAAAAAGTGCTATAGGGCCTGCTCAATTGAACAATTTATGGGGCAATGCATGAAAAAAAAATTTTTTTTCTTAGTAAGTGGCCTTCCACAGGATGCCTGGATGCCCCTATGGCTAAAAGCCTGAGTACTGTACATTATAGCCTGTTTAGATTTCTATTATACCATGTGCCTAGGGTCAGGGGCATAGCCAGGATTTTTCAAAGGGGGGTTACACTGTGTCAAAGTGAGGGTACTCACCAGATTGTCATGTTGTTTTGGCCACCTGTTGGAGGTTGTTTGCTTAAAAAAAGGCTTACAAAAGGGGGGTCACGGACCCCCTAGGACCCCCCAGGAGCCCCCCTAGCTATGCCCTTGAGACTCCTCTTTCCAATTTTTGTGCATTAAATAAATATATATTTTCACCCTTGTACAAATGGATTTAAAGTTCTTTTCAGGAGTACTGTACATCATAGCCTGTTTAGTTTTCTGTTATACCATGCACCTAGTGTTAGGGGCATAGCCAGGATTTTTTCAAAGGGGGGGGGGGGGGTCACACTCTGTCAAAGTGAGGGTACTCACCAGATTCTCATGTCGACCTCCACCGTTTTTGCCACCTGTTGTAGGTTGTTTGCTTTAAAAAAAAACCCTGACCCTCCTAGCTACACCCTTTAGGATAGTTGCAATAAAAATATTGCAGCCTGTCCGTCAGCTGTACATGAACCTGGTATTACCTCATTTTTAGCAAACAGATTGAATCACTGTTACAGAGCTTAAGCTGACAAATGCTTCAATGATCATACACAGTTATGAACTCCCTCATTTTGCTTGGCTGGTTATTAGGTCACTTGATAGAGTACTGTGTAGTTTGGGCCATTGCCTGATTTCAAGCCGAAAAGGACTAGGTACGAGTCTACAAATTATGGAATTAGCAGCTATTGATCCACATAGTTATAAAGTGCACACCAAGCTTTACAAAATCCCCAAGTTTGTTGCAAATAGGCTGAATAATAAGCAAGATACAACCATTTGAAAAGATCAAAATTTACAAAAAAATGTATGGCCATCCGGACGCTGTGTTTGGATTACCAAATACTTCTGTGTAATTTTGGCATTTTTAAATGGCTCTATCTCAGTCAAAACTAGCCTGTTTAACACTAAACGTGGAGATTTTGTGAATCTTGGTGTGCTCTTTCTGACTATGTGGGTCAATAGTTGCTAATCCCATAATTTACAGACTCGTACCTAGTCCTTTTCGGCTTGAAATCAGGCAGTGAGTGGCATTGTTGTAGTTCTAATACACTTAAAATATTTGGTTTCAGTGAGCAATGAAACATTTAAAGTTAGTCATAGTTTTAATAATATTATGATAACACATCTGACCAATTATTGTGAAATTAATTCATGCCCAACCATTAACTATTATTTGTTGGTTGGGAAAAAACTAACACAAGCTGAATGATGGTCATGGACAGCCTTGTGCATAATTTTCCCCATGGGTGAGAAATTGTCGATTGTCTTGTCTTGAGTTCTTTTCCACAGCTTTTTACTCTGTTGCTTGTGACATTCAGCAAAAAGAATAAAAATAAAATATTGTATTCACTCATAGAAGAAGTAAAAAGAAAAGAAAATCACAATTTTTATGCATGAGCTTATTAAACTTTTAATTGCTACTTTGCCTGTTACTCAGGGTGAGGAATTACTAAGAACAGAAGACATTCTCTCCATTATCGAGGATCAGGGAGACTCAATAGCACTTGTTATGTTTAGTGGTAAGTCTAAATTTATGCTTCTTTGCTAAAAGGGACAAGGTGATATTTAGCGATTGATTGTATGCCACACATCAGTCTGCACACTCATCTTCGTTAAAATAAGTTTATGAATATTAACTCATTAACCTAAACCTGTCCTTCTCTAATGATGGCAATTCAAGGACTAGCGTGTCACATTCGAGAAAGCCTTCTTGATAGGGTAATAATAGGAAAGGTTTAATATATTTAACAGTAAGTCTCCATCAGGCCAAAGTACTCTGGATCATGTGTACTAAAGGCGTCCGTGGTCTAGTGTCAATCGATACCCTTGATTGACACTCAATCGATATCTTGATCGACATCTTGATCGACATCTCGATCAACACTGAATTGACATCTCAATCAGCACTTGGTTGACACTAGACCGACACTCAATCCACACTTGATCGACAGTGGATTGAGAGTTGGCCAAGTCCCAACTGACTCACATGTATCAATCTACACTAACCGTCTTGATGGCATGTGTGCAAAATTAGTCGACTTTCCACTGTTGACTGAGATGTCGATCGGGTGCTGAACGAGTATCAATCAATTGCTGATTGAGAGGTTGATCAAGTGTCAATCGCGTGTTGATCGAGGATCAATTGAGGGTATTGATGGCTGCCTTTAGTACACTTGATCGAGTATTCCTTCTTGTCAGAGCTTATCTTCCTTTGTTTAGTATCAAGTGACCAGGAATATTTAAATTCTTATCCCTCCTGGATGCATGACATGCCATCTGTTATTTAGCTATTTAAAAGGGCCTTTAATTATAATTTTCGAACAGATGCACTTTATGGCTGTGTCATTTAGTTTATTAAGCACTACATGAAAATGACCAGAAGATTTCCTTTTTGGCGAAAATACGGGCGGGTTATGAAAGCATGAGAAATGGGGTATATGAAAGGGCTACCTGTTCCGTCAAAATGGTATAGAAAAGGGTAAGGGGGTGGACCTGGGGGCAGAGCCTGCCCGTATAAAACTTTGTAGATTATCACCTCCCCCCCCCCGCTGGGGGCGCTAATACGGCTGAAAGCCCGGAGGGGACTCCTATATAAAAAGGTACTGCTGAAGCTCCCGCTGTGGACCCCGGGTGTGGACGTTTTGAGGCTGAACACCCTAAGAGGTACCATAAGCGCTTTTTGAAGCCCTAAAAGGTACGATCAGCACCCCTGCACCAGCACCCCTGCACCAGCACCCCTGTCCTTCTTGAATGGGAATTTCCTCCTCTCCCCCCCGGGGGGGGGGGGGAGTTTTAAGCTTGTGCTTTGGCGGTGTATTTAGCGTCCGAATTCTTCTGTTTCGCGCTCGCCGAATTTTTTTCCGTCCTAGCCGGCAGCCCGTTCGCAGGCTACGGTGTATTAGGCCGCCTGTGTTTGAAATCACGTCAAAACTGCAAGGGTCTGATTGCAACTTTCTATTACATGATTGATTTCGAATTGGTTTCTCCAACATTGAGCGTGGCACTCGGCGAAGGGGAAACTAGAGCTAGACTGTCTTAAACAATGTCTGTGTTACATGCTGCAAACACGATGTTACTCCACAACTAATCAAAAGAAAACACTGATAAACGCAGAGGCAGATAACATTCGGAACCCCAAATGGTGATATCATAGCTTTTTCTTCGGTCTTGAACTCTTGATTTACGCGTTGGTCTGGTCGCTTTGCTTGGATTGATTACATTGTACGTAGAACATAGAATAATGTAGACTTTGGACGTAACTTTTAACATTGTAACATCACGCAACGGTAGCTACGCAATAAACCCACCAGTCAGTTAAGTTATTGTTAGGTTATTCAAGTACACATCTAAGACATCTAATGCCGTGTTTAGACTTGAGCGTTTTACGGAAGTATTAGATTTTACTGGAAAAACATTTAGCGTGTGTAAACACCTACTTATACCTTGTTCGTATTGCGGCTCCAAAGGGTATGGTTTTTTCAGCCTTTTTTGGTCATGAATAGGGTATGGTTTTTGCACTCTATTCCTAAATTGGGTAGTTTTTTGTTTTGTTTTTTTGGAAGAAGCTACTTTTTCATCATCATGGATAAGATCATCAATAAAAGCCTTTCACAAGTTATGTTTACGGCAATATAACATTGGTCTAAATTAGGGAACTAATTATAAGGGGGGTTTGCGAAAACAGGGTATTGATTTAAGGGTCAGGTCATAAACAGGGTATCGAATGGTTGATCAGGTCGTAAATAGGGTAAGGAAAATCGTAGATTTTGGTCATAAATAGGGTGAGGATTTTGGGAAGTGGACCGCACACCCCGACCCAATTTTTCTGGGACTACACCTCCTCACGGGGGCGGGGGGCAGGGGGAGGGGGTTGGCCAGGTTTGAACAAACACATCTCGGTTCTCTGGACAACGTGAAACACCGGCAATGACAAATGTCAATATTTCCATTTTGAACAGAACGTTGGACGTCCTTAGCTTATGATGCCAGAACAAATAGTTTTGATTACCACTCAGTTTGTTGTAGACAATCAAAAGTGGGGACGTCGTGAACTTTGTCCAGGTACAATGCATATCTGTGCCATATTGATCTTATTTTTCAGGTGTCCAGTACTACACTGGACAGTTTTTTGACATGAAAAGGATTACTGCTTTTGCACAGAAAAAGGTAAGCATTAACCATTTATTTCTATCAAACTCCTTGCTAACAAGCTTGTATGCTATGTTTTTGGTACAAACGTGTTTGATGGCTCAGCAGGTTGAAGACTGCATAAATACAACATGTATCAGAATTATTCCACGAGCATGCGTTGGATGCGAGATTTAATATATCAAACGCAAGAGACAGTGTTTCATCAGGATATCCACACGCCGAGAAGAGAGTTGAAAATACGATGCGCAGCGGAGTATTTTTGACGAAATTCGAGGTGTTTGGATAGCCGATGAAACACTGTCTCGAGTGTTTGATATATCTTCTTAATCGAAACAAAAACTAAGGAATAAACGGGCAAGTAAAATCATCAAACTCTACGCTAATTAAGACAGGTTGTAATTTTATTTGTTCTAACGCGATGAATTATTAATGAGTTTGAGAAGCAAGATTGCCAACGAAGTGCGTAGCGCCGAGATGGCTATTACCATTTCGTATCCAAGTGGAATAATTGCTTTTTTTATTATTATTATTTTTTTTTTAAAGACGCTCCCCTCCCCCCACACCACAAACAAAAAAATAAAAATCATAATTATAATTAAATATAGAAACTCAAATAATATTAAGAAAAGCCCGTAAAATTGTGCGTACGCTTGTCATATTTGCAGAGCATGATGTAAATAAACAATAGTCTCCATTGACGCGAAAATTTGCAGATATTTGACCACGGACATTATATGTTCCGAGAAGTAAACTGTTTTCTGAGCGTGTAGCTCCAAGAAAACTGTGAGCTTTGAGGAACAGATAATGTCCGAGGACAAATATGCGAGCATATTTTCGCGCCAAATAGAGGCTACTGTGTTTATTATCCTTCAAATATTTTTCGCAACACGTGCAGTGACGCGTTTAGACCAATCACGCGCAAGCGAAAATATTTGGATTATAATTGCTTACATACCATGATGGCTGAGGCAATGAAAACTCCTGAATTGTGCTATCCAATGAGCCAGTGTTAATAAGATCTAATTATCACATGCAGCCTTTTTCTGAAATCAAATCTAGCAACAATCTGTTCATGTCCTTGTTATTACCAATTTAAATTCAAAAAGATGTACTACTGTATCGCCTTGCTGTTTTCGATGCTGTGTTATTGGTTAGTTTTAAGGTCATGTTTTTGTTGTTGTTTTTTGTTTCTGTATTGCCTTGTAATTAAGGGCTGTGTCGTTGGTTGGGATCTAGCTCATGCCGTAGGAAATGTTGAACTTCACCTTCATGATTGGAATGTAGACTTTGCTTGTTGGTGTTCATACAAGGTAAGCTGGCCTGGTATGACTCTTTTGGCTTGTCTTTGCTTGGTAATTGCCTGCATCTTTATCGCAGCAGTTTTGGGAGATAAAACCTCTCGAGACCAACTTGAATACCGAAGTAAAGTAATGTGCGAAAACCGTACCTTCGGGGGTGGGGGCACGCTTACCTACATGTTCCTACATAAAGGAGTGTTTTACCGGAAAAGAGACCAGCCCTAGAAAATCGTACTAAACTACGTACATCTGGGGTCCTGTTGACATATTTTCTATATCCTTCACTAGTGAGGATATATATGTTGTCAATGTCCGCCTTTGCGTAGTAATAACGAAATAAAGATTACCTACAGCGGCCCGCCATCATGAAGACGTGAACTTTGTCTTCTCGTGTTGGGAACAATATTTCATTCATTTACTAGACTCATTGCCCACTGCAAAATAAAGTTGATATCTCAGCGCCCCAAATCCACTCCTGCCTGAGAGATGTAGATGTGTTACGTAGTTTATTTGTAGGTAGCTGCCTGAGAGTGCCTCAGCAGCAAATTTTACTCTTGAACTGTTTATTTGTAGTACCTTAATTCTGGGCCTGGTGGAATAGCAGGGGCATTTGTACACGAGAAACACGCCTGTAACTTTGACCTTCCAAAGTAAGTTGTTCAAGACTGACAAAATATCAACCAAACCTGGAAACAGGCTCTTAATTACTTTATTCGCAACTTCAATTCTGATGCCAAATTTTCGAGAAAAGGAACTTTCATTAAGCATAGTCCATGTTTAGTCCTAACTAAAAGCCTTCAAGCCGTGGACAAGTATACGGGCGTCATACATGCATTCTCCACTGGCTGGAGGCTGGTCATTTGGCTGCATTGTGTTGTTGGCTGAGGGAGTTAAAAATACGCGATTACCGAACACGAACGCAGCTAGTCATAGGGAGGGCGATAACCTGGGAACTTCAGCCGGACTACCAGACCACCGTCCTTTAGAGCATCAGGCTACATTGCTTTCTAAAATACGAGACAGCTTGCTTGTAAGCCCAGTATTGAAGTAAGTTAAAGTTTCTTTTCCCCATCGTTCTTACAGTGGATTACAGTGTGAGATGTTTATGGTTTGAATCCCAGTCAAATGTTTGTTAAAACAAAAGCGTGGATAGTCTTTCTCAGACAAAAGGTTTCGTGCAGCAGACCTCGTTTTGAAAGGCAATAGGCCATATTCGTCTAAAACTACAATCTTGGACGGAATAAGATAAGAAATAAAACCACCCCCTCCCCCCTCCCCCGAATCAATGATGAACTGGCGCTAAACCCAAAGCGTGCCATTTTCCCCATCATTGAATTGGGGGGAAGGGGTGGTCTTAATGTTTCATTTGAAAAGATTCCACGCATTAGCCTCAGTTGCAAGCTAGTTCCAGTCCTATACCGAGAATACGAATATGGTGTATTCTGTTATGGCATTCTGCACTATTCAATAGTTATCCACGGCCGTTTTACACCTCATGACATTGTCGCGAAATTAAATGTGTTAATATTGACCTGGCTCCTGTGGTTTCGTATCTTAAGTTGGTAGCACTTCCTTTGAAGTTGTAGTTGACTAAATATGATTTTGTCTTAGGTTTTCTGGTTGGTGGGGACACGATAGATCAAGTCGTTTTGAAATGGGGCACGGTAATTGTTATTTATTACTATGAATATAATAAAACACATAACGTGCTCCCTCAGGATGCATGTAAAAATTTGTTTATTTCACAGATGCCCTCCCCGAAGGAAAAAATCAGAGAGACCCGTCTCACCGATTCTTTCTTTCTTCCGAATAGGACGGCTGTGACACAGGCTACTTGCTTATTGACAAGCAAGGTTGAGAATTTTAATTTTGAAGAGAAGAGTCGGGAAGCTCAGAGGCACGATTGGCTTTTATTGTCGCCATTTTTTAATGCATGCACTTGGAGACAGTCAGTTGTATACCATTAACGGAAGCCATTCTTTTTTGTAGTTCGCAACTTATCGATTAAACTTTCAGAAAAGTCCTTCTTCTTGTTTATTCATTACCCGCCGAACAACACTGGTATCTAGATTTCTAGACTTCGCCTCTTGCTCGGGCGCTTGGCAGCCTGAAACATCGAAGTCTACTTCGCTCGCTTAGCTATTCTACCCTGAATTTTAGGAGGTCGACTTGTGGCAAATCTTGTTATCGATCTACTGTAACATTTCTTTTTGAGCAGAAAATTCATTTGAACTCGTTATCGCGGGAGCGAATAAATGAGCCGAGCTTGGTTAGCTACACTGCAGGAATCTTAAAGCTTGTCGTGTAAAGGAGGGCAAAATTATTGATAGGTTATGAAAAAAAAAAACAAAACAACAACAAAAAAAAACCCGTTAACTTTTAATTTTATTTTTGCTTTGTAGAATTCAAGCCGCTTCCAGGAGCGGCTGCCTTTCAGTTGTCCAATCCACCCCTTCTACAAACGGTCTCGTTATTAGGAAGTTTGAATGTAAGTTCTATTGCCGTTCGCTTTGCTCAGCGGAATAGAAAACATTTCTGTTATAAGTAAAGGAGGCAAATAATATAGTGGAGGGAGCCGCCAGCAATCGAGTTTACTTGCAAGAAGAAACTGAGACACGCAGAATACGGGTTACAAGCTACAGAATATGCGTAAGCGTGTTAGACGCTTTTTGTTAAACTTTATTTTTTGCCTTTATTGCTCGAATGTTTTGCAGAAACTGTGACCCACTTTCACATAATTGTTTTCTTTAACAATGTCTAGATATTTTAATAAAGGTAAGACTGGATCAATACAGTGTTCTTTTCTTTGTAGGTTTTCGCAAAAACGTCAATGAAAAAACTGAGAGCAAAGTCAGACATTCTGACAGGTAATGAGCAGTTGCCATAATGAACTGTGGGTTGATAACAAAAATTACTGCATGGCTCTGTCTCGCAAGGACTGGGAACTACCAAATTCACGAATTTAATTGGCTGAAATCGATATTGAGAGCGGTCTAAACTTTCCCATCTAGACCGCTTTCTAGAGCGGTGATGTTTTTCAGTGAGAAAGTTGCGAATTAAAACGCAAAATCATTGTCTATTTTCTTTTAACAATATTTATCAATGGAAGTGTCAAAAAGCCTGATGAGAAAAAAGGTAAAGAGGACGAGCAAACTTCGGCAGAATTAAGTTCAGCTCATTGTCGTTCGTAAGCAAAATGTCAGCTAGTACAAACCAGTTACATTAAACGAATTAAACTGTTTTTGTGTGCCATATAATAAGCATCTTATTAACCGAGCTTAGTCGGTCTGTATGGGAGAATCTTGACCTCGGTCGTGAGTACAGACCTCACTGCGTTCAGTCTGTACTTACCACCGAGGTCAAGATTCTCCCATACAGACCTCCTACTCGGTTGACAAGAGCTAAGTAGTGATTTTCATTTTTCCACTGCCTCGAGACAATTTATTTGGCAAGCACTTTCTATTTCCAGCAATTCCGCTTTGCTGGTTCAGTGCTACCATTCTTCATTATTATTGTTATTATTATTATTATTATTATTATTATTATTATTGTTGTTGTTGTTGTTGTTATTGTTATTGTTATTTTGACGCTGGAATAATGACAAAGGAAATGCCCAAACATTGGTAAACAAGTTATGGCCATTTTCTTCACGTTACAAACTACCATGGCAACATTATAACTTAAATCTTCGAAACACCCTTAATTTTGGCTTTAAGTGCTAACGACTCAAAAGTGTGTCCAGTTATCCCCAGTTTTTATTACTGAATTGTAATAAGCATACATTCATACACACACATGCTTTTTGATAAGGCAGCTCTGAGTATGCCATCGAATATTTATACAAAGATAGAAAATCTTAAAATTATAAAAAATCCGGGTGTTTTGGAACTAATTAAGCTTGCCTCTTTTTCAAATTGGATACGCCAAGATGCATCGTCAAGATTAACTGGCAGGTTGTTCTTCTTGCAGCTTATCTTGAACTTCTTCTCTTACATTACTACGGTTTTTCACAAGATGACGACGAAACTCCGGCAAAGTGGCAGAAACTGGAAAACGGAAGTGCAAAGATCGGTCTTCTATCGATCATTACGCCAGTAAACCCAGCTGAGCGCGGCTGTCAGCTGTCCGTCAGTTTCTCTGTACCAATGAAATCTCTGCGTAAAGAGTTTGACAAGCGGGGAGTTGTGGTAAGTTTTAAGGGTTCGAAGATCAAAACAAACCTAGAATTAATGTGAAGACATGATAGATCATCTCAGTTATATTCACAACTTAAGCAGCTGTAAAACTGAAGGCTGAAAAAAAGAATTCAGGCTTGAACATGATTCGATCCCATGAACTCTGCGATACCGGTGCAGTGCTCTACCAACTGAGCTTTTAAGCCATCTGGGAGCTGGTCCCGGATGGTCTGAGATGGTGAGGGTGCAAGTGAATACATAAAAGATCATATACTTGAACTGCGGAGTAAAATATGAAAACATCAGTTGGTAGAGCACTTCACCGGTATCTCAGAGGTCATGGGTTCAAATCCCGTTCAGGCCTGAACGTTTTTCAGGCTTTAATTTCGCAATTATTTAGATTGTGTGCATAACTGCGATGATCAATCATGTCTTCATATCTCTCACCCCGCAGTTCAAGTAGATGTTCTTTCATAATTATATCGACTTGCAAACCTAGAATGTGCACCACATCGTTAGCTAGAGGAGCAGACATTATTGAGTGCCTTATTCTGTTCGCTGTTTTGACTCGGCTGTAGGTGGATACGCGTGAACCCGACGTGATGAGAATCGCTCCAACGCCGCTGTACAACAGCTTCGTGGACGTGCATCGCTTTGTCGCCTCATTAGGAGAAGCATTACACGTGTTGGAACACTTTGAATCAGGACAATAGCTATGTTGTGTAATACACTGCCAATATGCAGTCAGGGCTTGGATTTGTCAACATTACCCTTCACTCACCGGAAGCTAATATTGCCATTGATGCATATTCATGTTTGTAATGGTCAAAACATATATTGAGAAGTGGCAGACCTTCAAGGGTACATTTAAAAGTCTGAAAATAGCTAAGGATGTGATAATTTAATATTCGTTGGTCGATAAGGTGTCTAAAGTATTTAAACAGTGTCTTAAATAGTGTATAATTATTACGTCCACGGTTCGTTATTTATAATGTAAGGTCCCATAGGTTTCCTCTTATTTATGTTTCGTAGAACTTTTTTGGAGGAAAGACCAGTAACAAAGGTTCTTTGTTAATTTTAGAAAAAGAACGAGAATCGTAGATCGGCTCAACGGATTTGCGTTCAACTCGATAGGTGGTTGCTGGGAATAACTGGAGAAATTAAAATATTTTCTTCTTTTAAGCGTGTATTTTTGTAAAATGTACTCTGTTTCACAAGGTGTAAGTTGTAATAAATTTGCTGGCCGCGTCACGTGTCAGCTGATTGCGTCAGTAATGACGATAAGTCATCTGGATTCTCTCCTCTATAGCCCACTACTTCTACTGAAAATCACTATTTCATATTTTCTCGTTTCAAGAACCATCCAAAAAATTAAAGGAGAAGTTCACTCAAAATTTGGCACTCGTTTTCTATTCGCCAACGGAAAGCTATTACAATGATCGGTCACTGGGCAAAATTTCAGCTTCCAAAGCGCTTCCAAACCCTATGAAGCAGAAGACGCAAAAATAAAGAAAGAAGAGAGGTAGGTCCTTTTGTTTACTTAAGCTTACCTTTTTTATTTGACTTGTAATACTAATTTTCATCGGTAAATTAACTTGAAAACCAGTAACCTGTAGGCCACGGGCATGAAATTTTGGGTAATTGGTTTTGCATTACTATTTTTCCTTTCTCGGTATATGACCCGAAAATAATTTATTTTAGGTTGGTGAGAAAATTATGGCGAGGGTGATGGTCTAACAGGTTGCTGAAGAGGCAGAAAAGACAGTGGTAGAGGGAAAAATTCCCGAAGAAGTACGTATACTTGAGTCTGATATGGAGAAACAATTTGCTGATGTTGGTACAGAAAGACGCCGTCATAGAAGCACCTGTCAAAACATTTGTTAACGTAAGGACACAAACAGAACCCCTAGACGTCTGCTCTGGTTTGCGGCTGTAAGTGTGATCTGGGATCACATTTCTTCGTTTTCTCTCGGGCGTTAATTCAATACCTGGCTGGTCTATAAAGGTTACTGGTTTTCATACATATACTGAAACTAAAGCGCAGAGAAGTTCTTACTAAACTATGAGAACGAAGTGCGATCGTCTATAGTTTTGACACCTGTCTGATTAATTAGTGCCACAAGTTTTTACATTTGCACAGGAGTCAGGTTTCTGTCTTGCTCCACAATACTCGTATTTGTGTAGCATACTTCTGATGACCGAGGCCTGTCGATCCTCCTGGAGGTTAGTTCTTGAATGTCTTCATTTGCCAGTGAGTTAGAGGAGACATCTACACCTTTGGACGACACACGTGAAGTTGAAATGCTCCTCAACTCTTTCCACTTTTGCTTTTTCCGAAGATAAGCGGCCCGCACATCGCTATTTCTTAGGACGTGAATTAGGAAGATGAACAAACCCTGAAGTAGAGGAAAAGCGCATCAAGCTGAATATGATGTTACCTCAAAGTTCTTAATCCTACAAAATGTTAATCACGATACTAGTGCATATCTTCTCACTTCTACTCAAAAAGCTCGTTTTTGAAATGCTTCTTCACTGGTCAGAGTCGGAAAACGCGGCACATTCCTTTTCTCCCACCCCAAAGCTACCAGAATAAGTGGAGGTGGCAATGGGGATAAGTGCGTCGATAACTGATAATGACACTGGCCAGCCAATACTTACTTCCTTTACAAATTACATTTTTTAATGTCGATTTGATTTCGTGATATCTATTTGGCATTCCCTACTAGACCTGCCACCACCAACAACAAAGCGTTTGCGCGCGCCGTCTTGAAGTCCAAAAAAACCCTGTGAGAACGATGTAATGCGCACTTAGATAACACTTGGTGGATGGTATCGACTTTACCCTGCAACATGCCGTAGTTTACAGGATTCCCTGTAAATGTAAAGTTTATATCAGTGAAACTGGGAGATCAGTGAGGAAAGAATCAACACGTACGACTGAGAACAGTTCGACTCGCCCGTGCATCGTGACGCAAACCGTAATTCTTCAAAATCATCTCTTGCTTCTTTAGCGGCTTACTATTCTTACGTATCGTTATAGGTGACACAATATGTAGCAGCTGTGAAAATATTACATTCAACACCATACATAGAAATCCCAAAATTCTTAAAACATACACAGGAAGGTGGTGTACCTGAAGCGAATTGAGAATGGTGAAGATGTACTGAAAGACAAGTCCAGCATCCGTCACGCTTAAAAGACCAAACACCCAAGTCATTCCCAGTAGAGGAAACAGGACGGCACATGCTTTTAAGCCCTGCCTGAAGTGAGAAATGAGTTTACTTGAGCCAGTAAAGAAAGTAAACGAGACATCTGCACCTTTACGAATTAGCGAGGGTTTGTTGTTACTACAACTAGATAGCATCGTTCATTGCAACGGCAATCAAAACGCCAAGAATAGTTGTTCAGTTGTAACGCTTTTTTTTTTAGTCTTGTACCACTCAACTCTCCTAGTTAAAATCTCGGAAGGAAGGCATACATACATATATTTTATCTTCGACGAGTTAAATATCAAACGCCAGGGACCGTTGTACCCGTGGGGGGTACTTTGGGAATTTCTAGGTGGGGATGTACCGCTGGGACCCTGGAACCCTTAGCCTATACCAGAGTTAGTTCAGCTGAATTTTGCTACCCTACACTAGAGTAAACTCCCCAAATCCCCCCATCTATCGACACTGTTGAGGCTGATTTGCGTAAATTTAAACTTGCCGATTTGATTGTTTTATATTTTTGAGTGGCAATTCCTGGTTTCCTTAGTCCAGATAAAATCTTCAAGCAACTAGTCAGTTTTGTGAAAAATTATACCCTATTCTAGACCCAAACGCTCTGATTTATATACCCTATCCTGGAGTAAACTGCTTGAAAAACATACCCTTCACAGCGGCACATACCTATATACCCCATATATGGCAGTGCCCCCCCTCCCCCGGGCGTTGTACCACATTTTCAAACGAGAAAATGAAAATAAGACGCACAGCGAGCATTTCGACGAACTTCGAGTTGTTTGTCAATGTGGTAACACAATGTCTCGAGAGTCTGACAATCGAAGAAGAAAACAGAGAACACGTAAATAAAAATTTCAGTATGCTAAATCTGATATACAAACATCACGATTATGCTACTTCATGAAATATTAACGAGTTTGAGATTATTAAAGAGATACTTTTCATAAGTTTTTGACGCATTATTTTTGACCATGGATACGAGGCTCAAGAGTGGGGTAACTTGCTAAGAGGACATTTAAGGAAATGATTCTCGGTAGTTAAGTTGCATTTCATGTGCTTATTTCACCTGATTTTCTCCAGCTCGGATGTCTTGTCGCTTTGCATCTTCGTAATTTCATATAACACTCGAGCTAGAATCGTGGAGTTTATCTGAAAAAAAAAAAAGTATTAAACCCAAAAGTCGAAAAAGATTGGAATCGGAGGCAGCTGGTAACTGCATTACAATTATGGTAAAATGTATGGCAAATAGATTAACAGCGATTACTAACTTTAAATATCTACAACGACTGATACGGTTTGAAATAACTGAATGAAAATGGCGAACTCTTGACTTACCAAGCAAACAGCGAGAACGGGCGCGGCGAATGTCCAGATTAAATTATTAGCGAACGAAACCCAGCAACTATGGTTATAAAGGAAAACAAACGTAAAATAAACAACAGAATATTGCTGCCAACGGAATAAATCAGAATGTTAAACAAAACGTGATTGAAAATGGAACGAATTGCACTTATAACTGAGAACTTTCGATTTCCAATATTCATGTGGGTAAATAAATAGCTGAAATATCTTTAAGTTAAACGTCATACATGCAGTTGTCATTCTGATACTGCAGTTCGCAAATTCTTATTATAATGAGTTTAACGAATACAGGACCCGCCGAATCCTTTTTGAAATCATAGTTAACAGAGGGGAATGGTTACGAAACGCGACAAAGCTCTTTCTTGTGAGTTTTTGTTCGCTCTTTGGCCTTGAAAGTGCAGAAAACACAATTATCGTTTGCTACTGACTGAGGAACTAACCAATAGGAACGTTTTGGTTACGCAATTTATGAATAGAGTATAAACGTTAATGCAAATTAAAGGGTAAGAGTGTGCCCGATCGTACACATTCCAACATAAATCTTGTCATCTTTGCTTGCTCTTGTGATGTTTTCCGGACTTCATAACAATTCCCATTGGGTCCCATTTCTTCATAATAAGCCCATGCAGTTGTCGTTATGTTTTTAAGAAAAGTAAATGTTTTATATGGAAGTAATATCCAACAAGTACGAATACCATAGTCAAGACTAATAATAATAAACTACTTTATGCAAGGGTGGAAGTGGTTAGCATTACCATAATTGGGGACACTGAAATACGTAAAGAAATATTGTAAATTCAATGGAACAGAAAGCTGTTAAAAATCCCATCTGGTCGGGGACTCACCAGTTGGCTATTACATTATATCAAATCAAATTCTTTAACTTAGTTGTTCTAGTTGACACTTAAAAAAGTTGATATGTACATAATCTCAACTGACAGGAAACTTTCAGCATCCTAACCATTTGGGCACGCGGCCTACCCTGAGATTACACACAGGCATCATAAAAGGGGTTTAAGGTATGCTCATTATGAAAACCCTAATAACGAGGAGAGCCGCTATTCCCGAGCTCTGGATAGATAGATAGCTTTATTAAGTAAAATCATTGCAACCACCCCCCCCCCCCCCCCCCACGAAGCTGGCACAGAAAAGGTTTCCTTGCTTTCAGTTCTGATTGGCTTCTACCGTTTAGACTCTAGTAACTGGGAAAGATGGGATTACTTGTTCGAACCACCCTGGTTACATGGGTTTTCTTTTTCCTTTTTTGTTAATCAAATCAGCTAGGAAGGAAGACAGAAAACCATTGGGACGATAGTATGTTTGATTTCCGTACTCGTCTTAATGGCCAATTCCGTCTATGAGACGGGTCTGCAGGGAATCATGGTAGTTGTAGTCATCAGAACAAACATCCAGTCCAAGATGATGAACACAGCTACGTCATCATTTCAACTTATGTTGACTTGAAAATTTGTATCAGTCACTGAAAAGCCCTCTTTAGGGAGTATCAATAAAGTTTGTATTGTATTGCATTCCCTGCGTGCGCCGCATCTCATAGAGAGAGTTGGCCATTTCTTAATGGGTTGCAAGGTGACTCCCTAATGTTATCTTCTGGTTTCGTAAAGAAAGTTTGGCCATTTTTTAGAATGTCTAGTCCAATACAGCTGAGTTTTGTTATCATATTTTTACTTACAAGTCACCGTAAACATAACTATTGACGCTGCCATCTTGGCTTGAGGCAATCACTAACGATAACACCACCATCACAAGAGGGAAGCCTGAAGTGAAAAAAATGTTTAAAATTGAACGTGTTAAGTCGGCGATCTTATATTCCCCACGAAACGGACCTTTCTCGAGTGAAAATGTAAAACTGGAAATATTTAGTGTTCTGCCCGCCCTGCTGACACAAGGAAAATAACCTGAGAGACTGTTAATTTATATTTCGTTTAAGAGTTGCTGCCTCACAAACGTTGCCGCACTGAGATGTTTTGGGTTTGAAAGTCTGACCGTATAAGAAAAGTTCATAGTTTAGAATAAAGCTTAACCCTTCTTTTATTTAGCAAGTAAGTAAAGTTTTATTTAACTTTAAACCCTCGCTGTTTGCCTATCTATAGTTCATATAGTGAACCGTGATAATGTAATGGATACGTCCTTTTAAAGAAGTGGTTTAAGAAATACTTACCCCAGGCAAAAGGGTAGAATAGCCGCATTCTAACCACAATGTTAAACACTTTAACAACCATCAAATAAAGGTAAATCCCTTCAAATAGCATCCAACCAAATCCCGCCAGATAGAAATAATGGATTAATGCCGCTACCAAGACGCACACTCCCTATGGAAAAGATTTCAAATATTAATTAAAAAATGGTTAATTACAGGGATATCTAAGTTTAAGTCTCCTAAGAAATTAGATGTCACAGCTAATGCTATGCATGCAACGTGTCTAGTGTCTTTGTAAAATTAATAAGCCATTTTCAAGTTGCCTTTTGCCTCCGTTTCAAAGAGAGTCCTCGTTCGAAACTTTACATATGAAAATGAGTTTAGTTTGAATAATAATGAACGTGCAGGTGAAAAACATTTTAATATGAATGGTTCACACGAAAACTCCTTGTCAGGCAACAGACAAGTCGGAAATAGCAGGAAAGTAACGAGTGAAGAAAAAACAGTGTTATTATGTCTTACCCTGGTCTCCGAAGCGTCAATTCCGGAAAGGAATACAATTTGAGCGATCGCTATAGCAACCACAAGATTGAAGCGTATTTGAACTTGTTCCTGGTTTAGATTCCTGTATGACCAGACATATTCATGGTTACCAGGTTTATTGTAATAGCGATACATCTGAGTTAT